>NW_027469147.1:300000-564989 GCF_051020765.1 Lasioglossum baleicum | reverse complement strand
CCTCCTAACGGTATTACCGGATGTACATTTTGGTCCAAGAGCATTTCAAGCGTTAGTGTACCTTTCGTGCTCTGTTCTTTTGATCCCCACGCCGGCGACTTAGCATTAAAGTCACCCCCTACTATAAGCTTCCTACCCTCCTTTTTTTCCTTTTTGATAAAGGTCTCCAACTTATCTAGTTTCGAAGCATAAATCTCAGGGGAAACATTCGGAGACATATATACGCTGACTACCGTTATTTGACCTATTCTAACTGCCACAAAATCTTCTCCCTGCACGTTACCGTCCTCCTGGTTTTTTAATCCCCTGTTCCCCGTGACCCAGATTGCCGCGTTGCTGGTACCTTCAGTGAAAATCCAACTAGCCGGATTACGCAATGGTTCAGAAATTAGAACCAGATCCACTTCTAGTTGTATTGCCGTCTGGTACAATAAATTGTGAGCCAGTTTGGCATGATTCAGATTGATCTGAAGAATCCTCATATTGAATTTTGCAAATTTCCATCGCTTATCCGCGCCACATATTTACGAAATTGAGGGCAGTTCATGGCACCGGCCACATGAACTGTGTCCTCCTGCCGCGCCCCCAGTCTAGTGCAAAGAATGCATCTTTTTTCGTTCGGGCATTCGTTAATCGCGTGTCCTTCTCTACCGCATTTCCTACATAATAGGCTCGCTGACTGTTTATTTGGGCACGTGTAGGTCATATGACCGAAGTCGTGGCACTTGAAGCACCTGACGATATTCACAGCTAATTTTATCCTACATGAGGTGAATCCTATTCTAATTCTGTTTCCTTCCAGCATTTTTTCCTCTATAGTCTTTGGAAGCGAGACAACTGCTGTTTTCGTCCCTCCATACCCGTATCTCAAGTTCCTAAACTCTATCTCCTCGGTATCTAGTTGCAATTTCCTCGCAAGTTCCTCGCGTATATCCTCTTTTTCCATAGTCGGGTCAATTTCCTTTATTTCGTAATTTACCCTTTGAACGAGTCTCCTAGTCTGTTGTGTCGTTCCTAAAGATTCTTTTACTACTCTCTCAAAATCACAGCAATTTGTTTCCCTCTGCAATTCGATAAGGAGATCACCCCCCCTAGATTTCCTAATCGTCTGAATCCCTCCAATTTTATCTCCTGCATTAGCTTTTAACTCCTTAAATAAATCGGCGAAAGTCCTTTCCTTGGAAGCCTTGACTAAAATTGCCTCTGGTTTGGGAGGCGGAGGATTTAGTCTTTTCCTGGCTGCTCTCTCCATCTTCTCTCTTTCTGTCTTCCTATTCTTTTCCTCTAGTTCTAATCTTTTTCTCTCTAGTTTCTCTTTCCTCGCCTGCTCCTTTCTATCTTTGTCGTTTATCCAGTCAGATCCCCCTTGTATCTGGCCCTGAACAGTCTCGTTTTCTAAATTTCTCTCTAGATTCCTCCTTACTGCTACATTGTCCTCTAAATCTTTTCCTATTGCATTATTTAACAGAGTTGGTGAACTCTGTGTATATTTATGCTTACACTTTCCTTGAGTCTCCCTATCTTTCAGGGAGGGGGTGACCTGAGTTTCTTTATTACTACCCTCTCCTCCTATAACTACTCTACCCTCTAAAAGATTCTCTATCTCCGCCATAATTTTAATTGCTCTACCTACTCCAAAAACCACCGTGGTTGAATTAACCTTCGCCTCATCTTTTATACACTTATTCCCGCAGCAATAGGTTCTTAGTGAGTCTGCAGTTGGTTTAATTTTCTTGAGCGCTTTTCTTAGATCCTCTAACTTTGTTCTAAGGCTTTCTACGTCAGCATCTCTCCTCAACCTTTTAATGTAATCGCTATTATCCCCTCTATTTCCTGCTCCTGATTCTCCCTCTTCCTCATTCTTTGATTCTACCGGACCCCCCGTCTCCTCTTTTCCATTGTCCCCCATTTTCCTTTTTTGCCCTGTAGTCTTGTCCAAATCTGTTCTTATTGGATTCCCCTGGGATTCCCCCCTTTGACTCTCCTGTCCTGTATCAATTTTACCGGGGTCTTTATCGCGGGGTGAATGCCCCACCGGCATTTTGGTTAGGGCTGGCCCCTATTCCTTCCGTACTAGTATTATTATCACGGATCTAAACTACTTGACCAAAAACACAAGTTTAATAAGATTTTCCTTTTTTATTGGAGAAATCTCCACCTATTACAAAACTGTCCTAAATCTAAAAATTAGCTTAATCTAAATTACTCCCGCACGCTAACAATACCCTAATCGCACGCACTTGTAACTATTAGCTATTAATTATTTACTCTTAACTATTCACTATTTAACGCCACTCTCGCACGCACGAAATTCGCTTTTTCCACTTTTTTTTTCTAAATTTTAATTTTTAATCGACCGGCGGCCCTTGCTACACTCACCTACAGCCTAATCGCACCCTAATATAACAAATTATCGGATTTACAAGAAGTCCGGAAACTTCTGTTACGAGCTATTTAGCTCGCTGCATAAATCCCCGGACACGAAAATTTTTTTAATTTTCAAAAAGTTTTTTGCGCCCAAATGACGCTGAACTCCTGGAGGTCCGGCCCTCCAACTCTGAATCACGAAATCCGTAATTTAATTCGTCCGGATACTTCCGAAACGAATCGTTTCCCAAGTCTCCGGACACTTCCCTAGGTGATCCCCTTAAAATCGTCCGGACACTTATGAAACGAACCCTTTGCAGATATACGCGGACTCCGAAAACCACTTCAACACAACCTCACCACAGCCGCGGACGCACCACCGACGCACTTTATCAGAACGGCACGAGGTATGTATCACTGTACACCTATCGCTGACTAACAGAATTCGTTAATCGGCTACCTGATATTATAAATTAATTACTTAATTTCTAATTAATTAGACTAAGTATCCTAACACTATCTATCACCGGAGTACTTAAGACATCTCTAACGAGTTAATCCTAATCACTTTTCTAAAACTGCCTAACAATGTCACTTTTCCAAGTTTACACCAAGAAAGTCTACACCGTTCTCAACCTAACCTAACCTAACCTAACCTAACCTAACCTAACCTAACCTAACCTAACCTAACCTAACCTAACCAAAATATACAGGGGTTTTTTAGACGACAGGCTATAAGTCGAGTCTACATAATAGACTCGACCAACGATCTTTTTCGAAAACAGATCAGGTAGGGGAACACGGAGGCTACGAAGCCGCCTAGCAACTGATTCCAGCCAGAGCGGTTTGAATCACTGTGGAGAGTGGACGCGTTCTCTGATCGTTTTCGTTCTACCACATTGAGCATAGAAAAGTTTCTGTTTCTTTGTCAAGTTTTTTCTATTATAACAAAGAGTGTGATAATAGATAGTAAAAGTTATACGAAGGATAGTAGCCCCCGACAGGTGATCTTCCGAAGCCAGTCGGCCGCGAGTGCTGGAGGACGTTAGCGGAAAGCGTGGGTGGTGTGGCTTGGGTGGACGTTTCCTAGTGCGCGGTACGGGGGTAAACGAGGGGCACCCCCCGGGGAGGAACCCCTGAGAGTTTTTTTTAGTGTTTTAGTAAAGTTTGATCCGAATCCGGGTAATTAACGGTCTGTGGCTGGAACCATAAGTACCCGGATTCTCTTGCAGAGCGACATACGGGGAAAAGTCCGGAGAATTTCGGGACAAATTTTGGCCTCAAAGTTTCCGGACTAAAACAAATATTAGGATTTTAGGTTCGCCCTTTTAGGGACAGTTAGAGAATTGTGAGGATAAGCCAAATCCGAACAAATTTTTAGAAAATTCTAATTTTGAGGATTCCGAAAACTTCTGGTCCGTCGTGTGTGTACGGAAAGTTTCCGGACTCGCGAATTTTGAGGGTAACTTTGGGCGGGCGACTTCCGTAAGGAGCTAGGAAGCCCAAAACCCGAATTCTGAGTTAGTGAGAGTGCGTGTTTAGAGTATTAGGTTAGGTTATTTGCGAATCGTAGCGTGTGAGTGCGTGTAATGAGATTTATGTATTAGGTGATGGTTTTCCGGAATAAAGAAGGAAATATTTATTAAAAAAAAAAAAAAAAAAAAAAAAAAAAAAAAAAAAAAAAGGTTAGGTTAGGTTAGGTTAGGTTAGGTCAGGTCGAGAGCGGTTTTTACAGTCTAGGGTGTAGGACGGCATTTGCTTAGAACAGCGATTGAGAATATTTTTCAGTTAGCTTCTAGTGGTTAGTGTTTAGAGATAGTCGGTACGATCCTGCAGTGTCCTTTCTCGGATCCTGAAGTGCTGGAGAGGTCGTGGGCGTGGACGGGAGCGCACCAACGAGGAACCTAAAAAGTGAAAAAGAATTAATCATCAGAGCGTCGTTTGGCGGACTCTCCCACGCTTTGGCAACAAAGTGAGGGTCGAGCTCGACAAACGAGAGCCCTTTATACTTACCTGCCCTCCACCCGGCTTTGGTAACAAAGCTTTCGGACGTGGAAGGGTGTCGACGTGTTCCTCGGTGGTGCGTGGGCGTCTGTGGGCGACTCGCGGGTCCTGGTGTCTTTCGGGTGGAAGAAGAAGGCCTGCTGGAACGTCCTGAAAGAAAAAGAAAAAGTGTTTAGGGTGTTTAGCGAATTCGGATAGCTAGTGACTGTACAGCGATACTCGTTTCGTGCCGTTCTGCTGAGGGTGCCCGTGGTCCGTCCGCGGCTGTGACGAGGCGTGCCAGTGCTTAACGCGGAATCCGGGTATATCTGCAGAAGTTTCGTTTCAGAAGTTTCCGGACGAATCAAAGGGTTTCACTGTGGAAAGTGTCCGGAGACTTCGGTAGCGCGTTCGTTTCAGAAGTTTCCGGAAAAAGGGGAAAAAAAAGCTTTTAGAGACCCGGATTTGGAGGGTCGGTCTTCCAAGCCCTCGGGAAGAAGAATCCGGAAAAAAATTCAAATTCGGTTAATGTCCGGAAACTTTTGTTACAAGCTATTTAGCCCGCAACATAAATTTCCGGACGCATAAATTCTGCGAATTTTCGGAAGAATTAACTCCCAGGGAAGAAAAATAGGTTATAAAAGTAGGTTAGTGAAAACAAAATTGCGACTAGTTATTGTAAAAACGTGTGAGAGCGAAAAGTGTGCGTCGAATTAGAGCTTGAGCTAGAACATATATAGAATAAAGGTTAAATAATTTTGCCCGGTTAGGTCAGGTCAGGTCAGGTTAGGTGCGGTTCTGCGGGTCTCCCTCCCCCCGGCACGGGTGTCATATGCTATGCGGACGACACCCTGCCCTACGCCGAGGGGAGGACCTGGGAGGAGGCGGGACGCCTCATCGAGTCCGCCCTGGACTGCGTGGTTGGACGGATCCGGGGGATGGGGCTTGTCGTGGCCGCCGCAAAGACCGAGGCCATATGGTTGTACCAACCATCTCGGACGCGGCGGCCGCCCCAAGGATTCCGGATCCGGGTCGTGGATACCCTCGTCGAGGTCGGGCCCACCATGAAGTATCTGGGCCTGACCATCGACGGTCGCTGGCGTTTCGAAGAGCATTTCGAACTCCTGGCCCCCGACTCGAAAAGACAGCGACCGCGCTTTCGCGGTTGCTGCCCAATATCGGGGGGCCGCAGTTGAGTGTACGCCGCCTCTACATAGGAGTGGTGCGGACCATTGCCCTGTATGGGGCACCCGTGTGGCACCGCTCGCTTGAGGCCAGCCGACGCAGCGTCGCGCACTTGGAGAGAGTGCGGCGTCGGCTGTCCCTGCGGTCCATACGGGGATACCGCACCGTCTCGACAGAGGTGGCGGGCCTCCTGGCCGTGGTTCCTCCCTTCCATCTGGTGGCGGCGGAGCGTGCGATCGTATACCGGATCGCCTGCGAATCCCGCCGCCCCCCTGGGGAGGAGCTGACGGCCGCGGAGGAGGAGCAGTTCGAAGTGCGGAGACGCCAGGCCCGTGCGGACGTGTTCGAGCGATGGAGACGCCTGCTTGCGTCCTCGACGCGTCCGACAGTTCGGGCCCTCCTGCCCATGTTCGATACATGGTGCGGGAGGCGAGTGGGGTTGACCTTCCGCCTCACGCAGGTGCTCACCGGACACGGCTGTTTCGGTGAGTATCTGGTAAGGATGGGGCGGGAGCCAGCGGCGCAGTGCCAGCACTGCGGCGAGGAGGTGGACACGGCGCAACATACACTCGAGGAGTGCCCGGCTTGGGCCGGACCGCGCCGTGTCCTCAGAGCCGCGGTGGAAGGGTGGGACCTCTCGCTCCCGGTCTTGTTCGACCACTTGACCGGGAGCCAGAGGTCGTGGAAAGGGGTCAGACCAGGTGTGACCGTGCTTTCCGACCACACTCGTGGGAATCACATGGATCCATATAACAAAGAAAAAACCAAACACAAAAAATCTCCAAAAAAAAATAAAGACATTGAAGGATATCTGGAGGACACTGTTTTCGAGATCTCCGACACAACTCGCGAGGGAGGAAACATCGAAATGGACACTGAATCAATTACGATTAAAGAAACTATACTACCGCTACCTTATACCTCTACCCCTTATAAACCTGAGCGAGAGGATCCTAATAAGGCTTTCACTCCTAGCAGAGTCCTTGCGAGAAGTCCTACGAGCTCCAACGTCGCGAGTGGACCGTCTGTTGGAGTAAGTGGGAGGAATAGACAGAGCCCGACGTTAGGAAGACAGCGCTCGAGCTCTGCACCAGACGCAACTGAAGCAGTTGAAGAAATGGAAATTCTTCAATTTGAATTTGAACACGATAACCTCACACCAGAACAACAAAGGAAGAGGAAAAGGACTACTAACAGCACGGAAGCGACACCCAACACCAGCATAAGTGCAAACATCAAAACTCTGGCAGACGCACTCAAAGACCTCTCCGGTCTTGTTAAAGGACGGGACGGTATTAGACTAGAAGTTAAGTCAGCGGTAACTAAGACCATTAAGACCTATAATGAAATGCAACGTGCATTCAAAAATTCGAATATCAAAGAGCAACCGGAGACCAGCCGTGAATCGAATACCAGAACTACTCAAAGAAAAGCAGACGAAGCACAATGCAAGAAGGCTACGGAAACCCGCACCATTGGCACCCAGACCGGGAACCCCGAAGACTTAGACCTTGACGAGATGGAAAGCTGGAAGACCAAGGACATAAACTACGAAAACTTTAGCACCTTACAAGAAAGAAGGTGGAACAAATCTGTCTTCCAACGTACCACCATAAATAATGCTAACATATTAAGCATGAAAGACACAGATATAGCCTGCTTTGTACCTGCTGATTTTAAAGTGGACAAGGGTCCTACCAAGGCAATACTTGAAAAATATCAAGGCCAAGATGAGATGAAGGATCAAGATCCCTCCTTAGGCTCGGTTGTGTACCTAGTTGTTGCCACATGTCTACCAGGGAAGAAAGGTAACCCAGGCTCAAAGATCCTGGATGAAAAATTTATCTATCATCTGATAGATAGACCAAAAGACGAGAGCCCCATTAACCTGGAAACCATATTCACTGCGCTTAAAAAACTTAAGGACATAACACAAGAAAATGCCACACAAAAGATTGCGATCACGTACGATTCGCTGGATCCGTACCTGCTGAGAAAGATGATAGAGATCATCTTCTTAAACACTAAAATCGACGTCAGCATACACTGCAATCTATACAGAGGTGAAACTAAAAAGCCCCATAGTGGCGTAGAAACGGTTCTCGTTAGCAGTGAAACAAGAACATATGCCGAGACACTAAAGGCCTTAAAAAAACAATATAAACATCCACAAAGAAGGCTTCACTATTGCTGGAGTCAAAGCAAACAAGAAAGGTGAGGTATTAGTATCCATTAAAGGTGACACTACCAAAGCCTCCTGCCTCAGCACCCTAATTAATAATCGAATTACTGGAGCCAAGTCAACGGTGTTTAGTTCCCATAAAAAGGTGCTGCACCTGAAACAATTGGACGGCGATGTTACAGCCGAAGACATAAGCGAGGCTATTATAAATTCCATACCTGGTACGCTAGCTGAAAGCATTTCAGTGAAGGCGCTACGTCCAGCTTTTGCTGGAAGACAGAATGCAACGCTGATAGCGTCGACAACGGTAGCTGAGAAGCTACTATCTAGTCGAACCCTCCGAGTGGGATGGGGACTATGTCGTATCGTAGAACGCGAAGACATTACACAATGCTACAAGTGCAGAGACTTTGGACACACCGCAAGGTCATGCCAGGGGGTCGACAGATCCAAACTCTGCCGTCGATGCGGCAGTGACGATCACCAGAGCTCCCAATGCAACAATGCGGAGAAATGTATTTTATGTCAAGTGGAAGGGCACAGAGACGGCAGTCTGAAATGCCCAATTTATCGCAAGGCTCTGGAGGCAGCCAGACAACTAAAGAAACATAAAGAAAAAACGAACAAGAAAACCCCCTCTCAGGTTGGGGATATACCAATAGTTAAAAGCCCAGACAAGAGCCCAAACCAAAACAAATCTTAATACATTTTATACTTAACTATTTATACCTGGTTATATTTAAACACTACTTACCTGCCTATCTATTTATTTATTTATCTATTTATTTATTTATTTATTTATTTATTTATTTATTTATTTATTTATTTATTTATTTATTTGCTTGCTTGCTTGCTTGCTTGCTTGCTTGCTTGCTTGCTTGCTTGCTTGCTTGCTTGCTTGCTTGCTTGCTTGCTTGCTTGCTTGCTTGCTTGCTTGCTTGCTTGCTTGCTTGCTTGCTTGCTTGCTTGCTTGCTTGCTTGCTTGCTTGCTTGCTTGCTTGCTTGCTTGCTTGCTTGCTTGCTTGCTTGCTTGCTTGCTTGCTTGCTTGCTTGCTTGCTTGCTTGCTTGCTTGCTTGCTTGCTTGCTTGCTTGCTTGCTTGCTTGCTTGCTTGCTTGCTTGCTTGCTTGCTTGCTTGCTTGCTTGCTTGCTTGCTTGCTTGCTTGCTTGCTTGCTTGCTTGCTTGCTTGCTTGCTTGCTTGCTTGCTTGCTTGCTTGCTTGCTTGCTTGCTTGCTTGCTTGCTTGCTTGCTTGCTTGCTTGCTTGCTTGCTTGCTTGCTTGCTTGCTTGCTTGCTTGCTTGCTTGCTTGCTTGCTTGCTTGCTTGCTTGCTTGCTTGCTTGCTTGCTTGCTTGCTTGCTTGCTTGCTTGCTTGCTTGCTTGCTTGCTTGCTTGCTTGCTTGCTTGCTTGCTTGCTTGCTTGCTTGCTTGCTTGCTTGCTTGCTTGCTTGCTTGCTTGCTTGCTTGCTTGCTTGCTTGCTTGCTTGCTTGCTTGCTTGCTTGCTTGCTTGCTTGCTTGCTTGCTTGCTTGCTTGCTTGCTTGCTTGCTTGCTTGCTTGCTTGCTTGCTTGCTTGCTTGCTTGCTTGCTTGCTTGCTTGCTTGCTTGCTTGCTTGCTTGCTTGCTTGCTTGCTTGCTTGCTTGCTTGCTTGCTTGCTTGCTTGCTTGCTTGCTTGCTTGCTTGCTTGCTTGCTTGCTTGCTTGCTTGCTTGCTTGCTTGCTTGCTTGCTTGCTTGCTTGCTTGCTTGCTTGCTTGCTTGCTTGCTTGCTTGCTTGCTTGCTTGCTTGCTTGCTTGCTTGCTTGCTTGCTTGCTTGCTTGCTTGCTTGCTTGCTTGCTTGCTTGCTTGCTTGCTTGCTTGCTTGCTTGCTTGCTTGCTTGCTTGCTTGCTTGCTTGCTTGCTTGCTTGCTTGCTTGCTTGCTTGCTTGCTTGCTTGCTTGCTTGCTTGCTTGCTTGCTTGCTTGCTTGCTTGCTTGCTTGCTTGCTTGCTTGCTTGCTTGCTTGCTTGCTTGCTTGCTTGCTTGCTTGCTTGCTTGCTTGCTTGCTTGCTTGCTTGCTTGCTTGCTTGCTTGCTTGCTTGCTTGCTTGCTTGCTTGCTTGCTTGCTTGCTTGCTTGCTTGCTTGCTTGCTTGCTTGCTTGCTTGCTTGCTTGCTTGCTTGCTTGCTTGCTTGCTTGCTTGCTTGCTTGCTTGCTTGCTTGCTTGCTTGCTTGCTTGCTTGCTTGCTTGCTTGCTTGCTTGCTTGCTTGCTTGCTTGCTTGCTTGCTTGCTTGCTTGCTTGCTTGCTTGCTTGCTTGCTTGCTTGCTTGCTTGCTTGCTTGCTTGCTTGCTTGCTTGCTTGCTTGCTTGCTTGCTTGCTTGCTTGCTTGCTTGCTTGCTTGCTTGCTTGCTTGCTTGCTTGCTTGCTTGCTTGCTTGCTTGCTTGCTTGCTTGCTTGCTTGCTTGCTTGCTTGCTTGCTTGCTTGCTTGCTTGCTTGCTTGCTTGCTTGCTTGCTTGCTTGCTTGCTTGCTTGCTTGCTTGCTTGCTTGCTTGCTTGCTTGCTTGCTTGCTTGCTTGCTTGCTTGCTTGCTTGCTTGCTTGCTTGCTTGCTTGCTTGCTTGCTTGCTTGCTTGCTTGCTTGCTTGCTTGCTTGCTTGCTTGCTTGCTTGCTTGCTTGCTTGCTTGCTTGCTTGCTTGCTTGCTTGCTTGCTTGCTTGCTTGCTTGCTTGCTTGCTTGCTTGCTTGCTTGCTTGCTTGCTTGCTTGCTTGCTTGCTTGCTTGCTTGCTTGCTTGCTTGCTTGCTTGCTTGCTTGCTTGCTTGCTTGCTTGCTTGCTTGCTTGCTTGCTTGCTTGCTTGCTTGCTTGCTTGCTTGCTTGCTTGCTTGCTTGCTTGCTTGCTTGCTTGCTTGCTTGCTTGCTTGCTTGCTTGCTTGCTTGCTTGCTTGCTTGCTTGCTTGCTTGCTTGCTTGCTTGCTTGCTTGCTTGCTTGCTTGCTTGCTTGCTTGCTTGCTTGCTTGCTTGCTTGCTTGCTTGCTTGCTTGCTTGCTTGCTTGCTTGCTTGCTTGCTTGCTTGCTTGCTTGCTTGCTTGCTTGCTTGCTTGCTTGCTTGCTTGCTTGCTTGCTTGCTTGCTTGCTTGCTTGCTTGCTTGCTTGCTTGCTTGCTTGCTTGCTTGCTTGCTTGCTTGCTTGCTTAGTTAGTTAGTTAGTTAGTTAGTTAGTTAGTTAGTTAGTTAGTTAGTTAGTTAGTTAGTTAGTTAGTTAGTTAATTAGTTAGTTAGTTAGTTAGTTAGTTAGTTAGTTAGTTAGTTAGTTAGTTAGTTAGTTAGTTAGTTAGTTAGTTAGTTAGTTAGTTAGTTAGTTAGTTAGTTAATTAGTTAGTTAGTTAGTTAGTTAGTTAGTTAGTTAGTTAGTTAGTTAGTTAGTTAGTTAGTTAGTTAGTTAGTTAGTTAGTTAGTTAGTTAGTTAGTTAGTTAGTTAGTTAGTTAGTTAGTTAGTTAGTTAGTTAGTTAGTTAGTTAGTTAGTTAGTTAGTTAGTTAGTTAGTTAGTTAGTTAGTTAGTTAGTTAGTTAGTTAGTTAGTTAGTTAGTTAGTTAGTTAGTTAGTTAGTTAGTTAGTTAGTTAGTTAGTTAGTTAGTTAGTTAGTTAGTTAGTTAGTTAGTTAGTTAGTTAGTTAGTTAGTTAGTTAGTTAGTTAGTTAGTTAGTTAGTTAGTTAGTTAGTTAGTTAGTTAGTTAGTTAGTTAGTTAGTTAGTTAGTTAGTTAGTTAGTTAGTTAGTTAGTTAGTTAGTTAGTTAGTTAGTTAGTTAGTTAGTTAGTTAGTTAGTTAGTTAGTTAGTTAGTTAGTTAGTTAGTTAGTTAGTTAGTTAGTTAGTTAGTTAGTTAGTTAGTTAGTTAGTTAGTTAGTTAGTTAGTTAGTTAGTTAGTTAGTTAGTTAGTTAGTTAGTTAGTTAGTTAGTTAGTTAGTTAGTTAGTTAGTTAGTTAGTTAGTTAGTTAGTTAGTTAGTTAGTTAGTTAGTTAGTTAGTTAGTTAGTTAGTTAGTTAGTTAGTTAGTTAGTTAGTTAGTTAGTTAGTTAGTTAGTTAGTTAGTTAGTTAGTTAGTTAGTTAGTTAGTTAGTTAGTTAGTTAGTTAGTTAGTTAGTTAGTTAGTTAGTTAGTTAGTTAGTTAGTTAGTTAGTTAGTTAGTTAGTTAGTTAGTTAGTTAGTTAGTTAGTTAGTTAGTTAGTTAGTTAGTTAGTTAGTTAGTTAGTTAGTTAGTTAGTTAGTTAGTTAGTTAGTTAGTTAGTTAGTTAGTTAGTTAGTTAGTTAGTTAGTTAGTTAGTTAGTTAGTTAGTTAGTTAGTTAGTTAGTTAGTTAGTTAGTTAGTTAGTTAGTTAGTTAGTTAGTTAGTTAGTTAGTTAGTTAGTTAGTTAGTTAGTTAGTTAGTTAGTTAGTTAGTTAGTTAGTTAGTTAGTTAGTTAGTTAGTTAGTTAGTTAGTTAGTTAGTTAGTTAGTTAGTTAGTTAGTTAGTTAGTTAGTTAGTTAGTTAGTTAGTTAGTTAGTTAGTTAGTTAGTTAGTTAGTTAGTTAGTTAGTTAGTTAGTTAGTTAGTTAGTTAGTTAGTTAGTTAGTTAGTTAGTTAGTTAGTTAGTTAGTTAGTTAGTTAGTTAGTTAGTTAGTTAGTTAGTTAGTTAGTTAGTTAGTTAGTTAGTTAGTTAGTTAGTTAGTTAGTTATTTATTTATTTATTTATTTATTTATTTATTTATTTATTTATTTATTTATTTATTTATTTATTTATTTATTTATTTATTTATTTATTTATTTATTTATTTATTTATTTATTTATTTATTTATTTATTTATTTATTTATTTATTTATTTATTTATTTATTTATTTATTTATTTATTTATTTATTTATTTATTTATTTATTTATTTATTTATTTATTTATTTATTTATTTATTTATTTATTTATTTATTTATTTATTTATTTATTTATTTATTTATTTATTTATTTATTTATTTATTTATTTATTTATTTATTTATTTATTTATTTATTTATTTATTTATTTATTTATTTATTTATTTATTTATTTATTTATTTATTTATTTATTTATTTATTTATAGATCTATATACATATACTTACCACTTAGTGACGCCACCTGAAAATAATAAAGAAAGGAAAAGTTTTAATATCCTACAAATAAACTTAAATCACTGCAAGATGGCACAGGATCTGGTCGTACAAGCAGCCAACCAACACAAAGCCGACATAGTCATAATCTCTGAACCATGGTCTCCTCCCACTTATTGGTACAGTGACGGACATAAACACGCCTCAATTTGGATCCCCCAATCCACATATGGAGCATTCCAAAATATTAAAAGTCTATTCGCTAGTAAGGGCATTGCCGCAATTCAACTGGACTCTTACACTATTATTTCGTGCTATTTCTCCCCCAACACAACCATAGAAGAATACAAGGACAATATCTCACAACTAGAAAACTTCATACGCACTATTGATGTGAACAAATGCATCATCGCAGGAGACTTCAATGCCAAATCCCCGGCATGGGGCTCCACCTCACTGGATGACCATGGAGGAGCTATCATGGAGCTATGCAATAGCTACAACCTAATCCCTAACATTAGCCAAGGCTCTCACACTTTCGAAAGAAATGGCCACATATCACTGATTGATTTCATGTTATGCGGCACATACATGTCAGAATCCATAGCCTCCAACCGCATTCTGGAAGATTACACAGCCTCAGACCATCGATACCTGCTACATAAATTCCAGATGAATGAACCTAAAAAATCAAGAAAAGAAAGAAATATGAAAAAACTAAACGTCAAAGGATTCACTGAAATGTACGAACACATGACTAAAATCGCAAACCCGTACACCATCTCCACGGCCGAGGATATCGACGCATATATCCAGTCACTGGAAGAAATCTTTGTAGCCACGAGTCATGAACCACACCCGACCATGCTTAATCGAAAGGAAGTTTGTTGGTGGAACAACGATATAGGCAAACTCAGGAAAACTGCAGCTACCTCTCGCCGATCCCTCCAGAGAGCCAGAGCCAAGGGAAAACCTATGGAAGAAATATTAGGCTGCCTTAACAAATTTAAAAATGATAAAAAAACACTAAAATACGCGATTATCAAAGCAAAAAAGGATGCATGGACGACCCTAATTGACGGTGTCGAAGCAGATATATGGGGTAAACCGTACAAATGGGTGATGGGTACAGTATCGGGAAGGCCTCCGCCTACTGTTCTGTCTGACGTGGAAACTAAAGAAATCATTGATTCTCTGTTCCAAACGACTCCAGAACCTGAAGCGACGAACATCAGATCGGAAACTGGCATAGTCGATAACCCGTTTACTATAACGGAAGTGCTAGACGCTATAAAACTCGTAAAAAAGAAAGCCCCAGGGCCCGACGGCATACCCTGTGAATTAGTCAAACTACTGGGGTCAATCGCAGCACCACATCTTACACATCTTATAAACACATGTTACAACCTGGGATACTTCCCAAAACCATGGAAAAAGGGCAGACTGGTGCTGATTCCGAAAAAACCGGGTCAGGATGGCAAGGTTGGGTGGAGACCCCTGACCATCCTGTCCAACGTGTCCAAAATATTAGAATACTGCTTAAAAACCAGACTGACGGCCAAGATCCAATTTGAACCAAATCAATACGGATTCTGTCGAGGGAGAAGCACAATTCATGCGATTGCTGAGGTGATAGAACGATGGGATGAGGCCAAACCGAAACTCAGGCACTGCGCCATGATTGCACTTGATGTGCGTAATGCTTTCAACACAATCAAGTTTAAAAAACTAATTGAGGCCTTGAAACAAAGAAACCTCCCTGATAAACTTCTAAACATCCTTGTGAACTATCTGGAAGAAAGAGCCGTGGTCTACACTGATGGCCAGTGCCAAGAAAAAGAAACCAAAATCTATGCGGGAGTCCCTCAGGGCTCGGTTCTAGCCCCAATTCTGTGGAACATCCAGTACGATGGACTTTTAAAGTTACCTCTCCCCAGAGGTGTACACCTCTACGGTTTTGCTGATGATGTGGCACTCATTGTCACTGCAAGAGAGGGAATAGATCTGTCAAGGATTGCCACCGAAGCTCTCCTTATGATCAGCCACCGGTTCGAACAAAACCAATTATCATTGGCCCAGGAGAAAACCGAACTACTCTTACTTACTGGTAGAAAGTCCACCCGTGATATTAATATTAATATAAGAGACACCACCTTGGTACCACAAAAAAAGATTAAATACCTAGGAATGTTCTTGGAAGGAACCCAATACTTCACCGAGCATCTAAACTATGCAGCAAATAAAGCAGCCAAAACAGCGGGAGCTCTCAGTAGGATCATGCCTAACATCGGTGGAGGCACCTACCACTCTAGACTACTCTATTACAGGGTAGTCGAATCAGTGGTGCTCTACGCTGCTCCTATTTGGGCGAAAGCAGCAAACAGGATAACCAAATCGAGGATCATCAATAGAGTTCAGAAGATGGCACTATCAAGAGTTATTAGAGCATATAGATCTACGTCCCTTGACGCCCTATGTACTCTGGCGGGTATTCCCCCGCTAACTATACTGGCCGACGAGAGACGGCGTATTTTCTTCAAGGCAACGAAACTAGATAGGACCAACGAAGGTCTATATAAGGAAAAATTAAAAGAACTCAAGGATGAGGAAAGACATTCAACTCTAAGTCTCTGGCAAGATCGGTGGGACAACTCCGAGCATGGACGCAAAACATACACTCTCATCCCTAAGATAACGGACTGGATAGGATGGGGACCTCCAATTCTAGACTTTCATTTGACACAAATCCTCACAGGTCACGGATGTTTTTCGGACTATCTGGTTAGGATAGGCAAACGCAAGGACAACATCTGCATAGCCTGCACAAATAGAGAGGACAGCCCGAGACACACCCTTCTTGAATGCTCTGCATGGGACGACTTAAGAAATACGCTCATAAACGAAATAGGAACCATAGAATGGAACGACCTGATGGAAATTCTCAAAGACCCAAAAAAGATGCCAAAAATAAAAAAATACATAAATGACATAATGTCAATTAAGGAGGAAAAAGAACGCGTGATACAAAAAGAAGAACAAGCGGAACTAAACCGTAGACGAGCGCAATTCTCAAGAAGAAGAAGAAGATAGGATAATATGCGTCATTCATATTTAAACTATTTATTTATTTATTTAATTAATTTATTTATTTACTTATACACCTAATGTAATGTAGGAACTAAATTATTTAGTATTATAACTGTGAAATTGTACATACCGTATAATATAGACTAAGTACCAGCAGGATTAAGGGTTCAACAACCTCGTGAAGTAGTGCAAATAGACAAGTTCCGCGGGGAAGAGGTTCTCTTCAATTCTAGGGTTTAAGACATAGGTAATAGAGGAGGAGGGGTTTTTAGGGGGTACACAACACCGGAGTCCCTCACGACGTACGAAAAGTATTTTCCCCTCCTCGTTAAAAAAAAAAAAGGTCAGGTTAGGTTAGGTTAGGTTAGGTTAGGTTAGGTTAGGTTAGGTTGAGTCCGTCAAGTGGAGTAGCACGAGTCGGTAGTTTGTTGAAAGGGTCAAGAGCAAGTATTGCTAAACAGTAGAAAGGGGATAGTGTATGCCCGCGAGATTCTCTCGTGAAGTATACGCCGGTGCCGCGAAAGACGATAGAAGGGGTACTTGTTGTGCGGATCTCGACCCGAAAGTTCGTGTAGAGAGGGCTAGAAATAGTGTGGGATTTTCTCCACGGACTTTCGGTTTGGGGAGTGGCCCACAAGTTTCCGGTATATTCAGATTGATCGAGAATTTCGCGAAAATAGTAACGGGGCGAACCGCATTCCAGTGAAGGATCGACGGGCTACCGGAATAGTTTTCGAAAAGCGAAAAAAAAAATTTGGAAAAACTTTCCGAACAAAGACTAGTCTTTGGCCCGAAAGTTCGTGTGGAGCGGGACGAAGGTTAAGTGCAAGAAAATAGGGTGCTACCGTCGAGGTCGCGAGTTACGAAGGTTCGTGAAAGTATTAAGAGTGGTTGGGGTACGAGGGGATAGAAATTAGGTTCCGGCCGAAATTTCCGGACTCGTAGTCCGACGGCAAAAACTCGCGCCGTAAATTTCCGGACTCGGAGTCCGACGGCAAAAGCTCGCGCCGTAAATTTCCGGACTCGGGAGTTAGTGTGTGACGGCTAGGAAAAATTGTCGGGCGGAAAGTTCTGGACTGTTCGCACGGATTCCATACGGGGAAAGTCCAGGGATTTTGTACGCGGCGAGGATTGAGGTAACACCTTCGAAAGGAAGTGAGGTGAGACTGCCGAATAGATTTAACTGCGGGCGTTTAGGTATAATTTTTATAGGTTATTAGTAGTATTAGGAAATATTTGTAATGTAGTTGTAATAGTTAATAATTTAGTACCTAAGAATAAAGGAGGAAATTACATTAAAAAAAAAAAAAAAAAAAAGGTTAGGTTAGGTTAGGTTAGGTTGGGGACCTAGGGATATGGGGCTCTCCAATGGTGACTCTGATCTATTGGAGGGTATGACTACAGGGGTGGTGGTCCATATCCTAAACCCTCTTGCTCCACCTCCACGTGGTGGTCCCTGGGGCACACTGCGGTGTGTGCTAACGGAGCGAGGGGTTACACAGGCACTCCCCGCTCTTTTTACTGCGTGCTTCTCACGCAGAAGGGCAGTGCCGGTGTACTGAGTGAATGTGTATGTATACATGTGTGTGTGTGTGGGCTGTGGCCGACTCACGGTGGATATTCCTCGTAGACTAAACAAGGGAGGAGTAGTAGCCTCCCGACCGGGGCTGAGGGATATGTCTGTACCTGACCTCTGTGCGTGGTAACACGTGCATGTTCAATGTGGGAAAACCGCTACCCTCAGCTGTCTGGAGCCTATGCGGGGGTTGAAGTCGTGAGATCGGGCGCAGGGATGGAGGATTACCTGGCCAGTATTTTCTCATACCCTGAGCGCTGGGGGGTAAACCAGCGCACCGTCTAGCCTGAGGTTGGGGGAAAATCCGGTTCGGACCCGGTGCCTCCCTTCGATAGGGGTGACGATAAACCTTTAACATAAGAATGGCGCGGGCCTATCCCGTTTGACCTTCAATTAGAGTCATTAAAAACACATTGATAGGCTTGGCCAGCTGACAAGTCGCCTCTCGACTTCGATGTGGTTAACTAGGGCAAAACTCCGGCGGGGATAGTATCCCTACTGCGGTAGGGATCCCATGATAGGCGAACCGTCGTAATCTAATGATCACTTTAGCCATGGCAGGCATTACAAATACAAATAAAAATAAGAACAATAAAAAATATCCAAAAAAAAAAAATATTATAGACGAGGCATTAGAAACATCTAAGCTTGAGAGCAGTGTCATTAATATCTCCGACAGCACGCGGGAGGGAGATCACTTAGAGGAAGATAAGGCAGCAATGTCTCCTTACCTTCACACCTCCACCCCATTCAAACAGGTAGGTGAAGAGCCGGTCAGTGCATTCACTCCGAGCAGAGTGCTTACTAGGAGCCCAACAAGCTCAAATACAGCGAGTGGTTCGATGGATAAACTAGGCAGACAACGTTCGAGCTCGGCCTCGGACGTAATTGAAGTGGTGGAGGACACAGAGTTACTCCATTTTGAATTCGAACACGAAACCCTTTCTCCGGAACAGCAGAGGAAAAGGAAAAGGACTTCAAATGTGACTGAAGCTATGTACAATACAAACGTCGGAGCAAACATCAAAACGTTGGCAGAGGCACTGAAAGACCTGTCCTGATTGGTGAAAGGGAGAGACGGGATCAGATTAGAGGTAAAGACCGCGATAACCAAAACAATAAAGATTTTCAATGAGATGCAGCGAATGTTCAAGAATTCGACTACAAGAGACCTCTCCGCTAACAGACGGGGACGACCCACAGAGGAATCACCGAAAAAAACTGATGTACTTACCCAATGCCCTACACAGGGTACAAAGTCCCCGGAGTCTCGCACAATCGGCACTCAGACTGGAAGCCCTGACGAATTTGATCCAGAGGAAATGGAAAACTGGAAAAACAAAAGTATGAACTATGAAAACTTCTGTATAATTCAAGAAAGAAGATGGAGTAAGGCAATATTCCAACGCACAAGCATGAGTAACGCAAGTATACTTAGTGTCAAAAACGCTGATGTAGCCTGCTTTGTCCCGGCCGATTTTAGTGTAGACAAAGGGACCAGTAAGGCCATACTAGAAAAATATCAAGGGATAGAAGAAATGAAGGAACAGGACCCTAGTTTAGCCTCAGTAGTCTACCTGGTCGTAGCCACCTGCCTGCCAGGTAGGAAAGACAATCCAAGCTCCAGGATACTAGACGAAAAGTTTATTTTTCACTTGATAGACAGAGACAAAAATGGTAGCCCCATAGATCAGAAGAATATCTTTGAAGCTCTGAAAGAACTAAAAAATATCTCTCTAGAACATGGTAGACAGAAGATCGCAATAACCCATGATATGATAGACTCATACACGTTAAGAAAGATGGTGGAGATCATATTTACAAACACTGAAATCGAAATCACTATTCACAGTGAAAAGTTTAAAAAAGACGTTAAAAAACCTCGCCCGGGATATGAAACGGTTCTTATTGATACTGGCACTAAGACCTTTGCCGAAACATTGAAGACTCTCAAGAAGGAGATTAACATAGATAAGGAAGGATACTCTGTATCAGGTGTGAGGTCGAGTAGAAATGGTCAGGTTCTGGTCGACATTAAAGGGGACTCAGTGAAGGCAACAAGTTTTAGTAAACTCGTAAACTCTAAGATAGCGGGGGCCAGAGCTTCATCAGGACCTAAAAGGACGATTAACAAGGTACTCCACCTTAAACAACTAGAGGGGGACGCTACAGTCGAGGATATAAAAGAGGCCGTACTAGTAGCCCTACCGGAGACCATCACGGAGGACATAATGGTGAAAGCTCTCCGCCCAGCATTTGCGGGTAGGCAAAATGCCACCCTCATCGCCCCAACAGCAATAGCGGTAAAACTTCTGGAAAAGCGCTCCTTACGCGTAGGCTGGGGGTGGTGTCGAGTGGTTGAGAGAGAGGAGATAACACAATGTTTCCGATGTCGCGAATTTGGGCATATTACCAGAAACTGTCAGGGCCCCGATAGGTCGAAACTCTGCAGACGATGTGGAGCAGAAGGACATAATGCCACCCAATGTAGTAATCCCGAGTAATGTGTGGTATGCTCGGTTGATGGACACCGGGACGGCAGCCTTAAGTGCCCTGCTTATCAAAAGGCACTCGAATTACGTCGAAAATATAAAGACAGAGACCCTGATAAAGAAAAAAATAACAGAGAGAGAAACGTAAGAACTGAATCAACGACTGTACAGATAGGACAATCACAACAAACCGCATAGTACTACAAACACATATATATGTTTACATAACTCCATACTTACTCATACCTACCTTCTAGATAACTCTACTTATACTTATCTTACTCTGATAACTCCTATTCACTCCAAATGGAACAGCAAGACGGTAACGCCACCCTAGAAAAAAAACAAATTAAAATTAAAATGTTACAAATAAACCTCAACCATTGCAAAAATGCCCAGGAACTTCTCACCCAGTCAACAGAACAATATGGGATAGATATAGTTTTCATCTCCGAGCCTTGGTCTCCCCCATCGTATTGGTTAAACGACGGACATAAGTGCGCATCAATCTGGATACCACAACCTACAAATAAATTCAAAAGCATTAAAAGCCTGTACAAATCTAAAGGTATTGTAGCAGTTCAACTAGACGACTACACCTATATTTCATGCTACTTCTCCCCTAATATAAGCCTTGAGGCCTACACTGAGGGAATATCTGAACTGGAGAGATTTTTAGATACAATCAGAGTAGACAAATGCATCATAACTGGCGACTTTAACGCCAAGTCTCCGGCTTGGGGATCAAATAAGTTAGATGACCATGGAACAATAGTAATGGAAATGAGCAATAACTTCGGCTTGATACCAAAAGTTAGTTCGGGTTCACACACCTTTGAGAGAAACGGACACTGCTCTACAATTGACATCATACTTTGCGGAACAATAGCATACAACTATATTACCTCCAGTCATATATTAGAAGATTATACGGCCTCCGATCACCGCTACCTAAAACACGTATTGACAATGGATACAACAAACAATACTAGATGTGAGAAGAAGGAAAAACTTAAACTTAATATTGAAAGATTCACCGAAACATATAAACAGTACACTAAGATTGCCGACCCCTCCAAAATCTCATCGATAGAAGACATAGACGCCTACATAAATACGATCACAGAATTATTTGAAACTACTTCATATACGTTACAACAATCAGTGGAACGAAGAAAAGAGGTATGGTGGTGGAATCCGGAAATCGCTGCCTTGAGAAGAGCTTCCATCAACTCTCGTCGAGCATTACAGAGAGCTCGTACCAAACTTAAAAAACACCCAGAATGGTCAAACGAGGAGGTAGTCAGATGCCTAAACAGTCACAATAATAACAAAAAGTTACTTAAACACGAAATAGCAAAATCCAAAAAGAAGTCCTGGTCCACACTTATTGATGACATAGATACCGACATCTGGGGGAAACCCTATAGGGCGGTAATGGGGAGGGTGGCTGGTAAACCCCCACCAAGTATGCTAACAGAAGTACAGACTGGAGAGATCATTAAATCTCTCTTCCAAACGACACCCGATCCAATACAAGCTCCTCCAAAAAATGACACGACAGACACACAAGACGCCTCCGATCGTCCCTTCACTGAAGAAGAAGTACTGAGGGCAATGAAATCGGTGAAAAAGAAGGCCCCCGGTATAGACAGGATACCATCAGAGCTGGTGCAACTCCTCTCAAAAATTGCTCTGCCACATGTCACACAATTGATAAACACTTGTGTTAGATACACAACAACCGCAACTAGATCGCGCTCCGGTCGGCGTGACCGAAAAGGAAGAATGTGTACAAATCTAGAGAATGAGGCACACCGGGATCCGAGACGCGATTGTAACAGAGTCTACGCCTGACTATACATACGAACAGTCATAGACAACCGTGCGTGTGAAATAAGCGACAGTCAAATGTAACGACGAACAAGTTCTTGTGAACAATAAATGGTGTCTTGTCCAATACATAACAAGAAGAATGGCGACGAGGATGGGATAGACGGTATATCCTGGGAAGAATACGTACGTACCATACAGACTACGCAGTAGCTAAATCGCGCACGCCACGTGGCCTACAGGCACGTTAAAATTTTACGATACGCGGCATAGAGAGGTGGAATTACATTGCTACACACGCCACACCGCAAAGATTTTCGTTGAAAGTGCATTCCAACGAAAATATCCATTTCATACATTACATACATACGGAATTGATACATACTTAAAATGGCGGAACCACGTGTACAAGCCGCGCCTCAAGCGTGTCCAAACGTACAAGCCACGTTCAACATTGAACCGTACGAACCATCGATAAATTGGAAAAGATGGGTGAAACGCCTGGAAGGGGCTTTCAAAGTCTTCAAAATACAAAAAGAAGACGAAGTTCCCTATTTATTACACTACATCGGCGCAACAGCTTTCGATATGATCAGCAACAAGTGTGCGCCCAGTGATCCGTACGAGTCCACATACAAAAGTTTAATTCAGAAGCTAGGAGAATTCTACGCTCCGGCGCCACTGGAAATCGCCGAAAATTTCCGTTTTCATCAACGGCGACAAAAGGAGGGCGAAAGCATATTGCAGTATGTGGCGGATCTGCAAAAATTAAGCATAAATTGCAACTTTGGTGCTTACCTAAAAACAGCACTACGAAACCAGTTAGTTTTCGGACTAACGAGCACAAGGATACAATCAAGGTTACTCGAAACAAAGGATCTAACCTTCGACAAGGCCATAGAGTTAGCAACAAGTATGGAAATGTCTGAAAAAGACACAGACCAACTACGTGGATCGTCGGCAACGATACAAGTCGCCGATACAGTAAGGAAATTCCAGAAGCGTCCTTCAAGTAACCAATCAAAACAGACGGCGAGGACGACGCATAACACTCGTTCGATACATCAAACTACACAGTCAAATAATAATAAGAATACAAAATCGTTCGAGAGTAAAAATATCTATTGTTTCAGATGCGGCAAAGGACATTTAGCAACCAAATGTACTATAAACCGAAAAGTGAGATGTACTGCTTGCGGAATCCGGGGCCATATTCAATCAGTATGTTTTAAAAACAAAGGTTATACAAACTACATAGAGGAAATCCTGCATACAGAAGTCGGTAAAGAAGCATTACAGCAAGAACAAGCGGAATACCGCGGAAAATTTATTACGAAACTACAGGTAAACAATAAGTCAATGACATTCGAAGTAGATAGTGGTGCAGCGGTTACAATCGCTAGTAAATCACAAATGTTAAAATTATTTCCAAGTTCGACCATACATACAACCACTTTAAAATTAATTACTTTCTGCAATAACGCGCTCGAAACACTAGGTTACATTACGGTAGGAGTCAAATATGGTAGTACACTACATAAATTAAATATTTATCTTACAAATACGGAAAGATTACCATTATTGGGACGCGAATGGCTACGCCAATTGTTATCCCGTACAGAACTGTGTGAAATCTCTTTAAACCAGGGTACAGTAAACGCATTACACACTACAGACAGAAAATTTCAATTAGACCAAATTTTACAAAAGTACAAAGAGATTCTTAAGCCCGGTTTAGAATGTATAAGAAATAGGCAGGCACGATTGACAGTCAAAGATAGTACAAACCCTGTATTCATAAAGCATCGTACCGTTCCTTTCAAATTATTACCTTTAGTCGAGAAGGAAATCGAAAATTTAGAGGCAGCAGGGATCTTAGTGAAAGTCAACACGTCGGAATGGGCTACACCCATAGTACCTATTTTAAAAAAGGAAGGAAATATTAGAATCTGCGGTGACTATAGTGTCACATTAAACCCAAGTCTAACGGTAGACGATCACCCATTACCTACAATTGATGAATTGTTCGCGCAAATGGCAGGCGGAACTAGTTTCTCAAAAATTGATCTCCGACAAGCCTACTTACAATTAGAGGTTAGGGAAGAAGATCAGGCATTACTTACGTTAAATACGCATAGGGGATTGTACAGACCGACTAGATTAATGTACGGAATTGCTTCTGCTCCAGCTATATGGCAGCGAGAAATTGAAAATATCTTACAAGATATACCGGGGGTGACAGTTTTCCTAGATGATATTAAAATTACAGGTACGAGTGACACAGAACACTTACATAGACTAGAATTAGTTTTTCAAAGACTACATGAATACAATATCAGAATAAATCTAGAGAAAAGCACCTTCTTTACAAATCAAATTGAGTATTGCGGTTACATTATCGACAAAGACGGTATACATAAAGATCGTAAAAAGATAGAAGCGATAGAGAAAATGCCTACACCCCGCAACGTATCTGAAGTTCGATCATTCATTGGTTTTGTAAACTATTACGGGAGATTCATTAAGAATCTCAGTTCAATTCTATACCCTTTAAATAAATTACTACATAAGGAAACTAAATTTGTATGGTCAAAAGAATGCGAGCACGCGTTTACAAACGCAAAGAAAGCTTTCCAAAGCAAAGAGGTACTGGCTCATTACGATCCTAAACTACCTTTAATATTAGCCACGGATGCAAGTTCTTACGGTATAGGGGCTGTACTATCTCATGTTTATCCCGATGGTAGCGAAAGAGCAATACAATACGCTTCGAGTACACTAAATGATACACAAAAGAAATATGCGCAAATTGACAAAGAAGCTTACAGCATAATTTTCGGGATAAAGAAATTTCACCAGTATCTCTACGGGAACAAATTTACTTTGTACACAGACCATAACCCATTAGTACACATATTTTCACCTTCGAAAAGCTTACCAATGTACAGCGCAATGCGTATGCAGCATTATGCGTTATTCTTACGAGGTTTCGATTACACGATAAAATACAAAGTTACATAGCAATGCGGATTGCTTATCGAGATTACCAATTTCAAATCAAAATGAAACTACGTACGACGTAGTAGATGTACATCAAATAAATACAATACATTCATTGCCAATTACATTCGAAAATTTACAAAATGCAACAAAGCAAGACGTACAATTAAGAAAAATATTAAAAGCATTAGAAAATGGTACACGAATAGACAGTAAAGATAAAGCTGGTAGCGAGGAAGTAGAGTACAGTGTCCAACAAGGGGTTCTCTTACGTGGACATCGCGTAGTGATACCTAAAGCATTACAAGCCAGAATTCTAAAAGAATTACATAGCGAACATTTCGGAATCGTTAAAATGAAAATGTTAGCACGCGGCTACGTTTGGTGGATAGGAATAGATAGCGATATCGAGAAAATTGCACGAAATTGTGCAGAATGCAACGCTAATAGAAATAATCCACCAAAACACAAGCACATGTGGGAGCCTGCTACATTTCCATTCGAACGAATACATATAGACTTTGCAGGCCCGTTCAAAGGTCACAATTTTTTAATAATTGTAGATGCGTACACAAAATGGCCTGAAGTTTTCATCGTCAAAAACATTACGGCGGAAACGACAATACAGAAATGTCGCGAAGTTTTTTCAAAATTTGGTTTACCGACACAAGTTGTATCAGATAATGGACGTACGTTTGTATCTAATGAGTTTCAAACATTTTTGCAAAGTAATGGTATTAGCCAGAAACTAACAGCGCCGTACAACCCAGCAACGAACGGGTTAGCGGAACGTTTTGTACAGACTTTAAAGAAATCCTTACATGCGACAGACATGCAAAAAGAAAACCTACACGCAGCGTTACAACGTATATTAATGCGATACAGAATTGCCCCCCATTGTACAACAAAAATGTCCCCTGCAGAACTAATGTTCAACAGAAAAATTCGATGTACATTAGATATAATGCGACCAAATACAAAGGAAGCTACGCGCATACAAGACGATATAGGTATCAAAAGTTTTGAGGAAGGAGAGAGAGTGAGCGTTAGGAATTATCGATACGGAGACAAGTGGTTATTCGGTAGGATTACAAAGCGCACAGGGAAATTACATTATACAATTAAACTAGATGATGGACGAACTTGGAAACGACATATAAATCAAATGAGACTTATTGGAAAATACACACCACCACGTACACCTTCCAAAGATGGAAAGAGTAGATACGCGGATTATTCAATCAATTTTGAAAATACAAATGAAACGGAATCACAGCAAGCAGTCCATCCACTTACGTTAAATAGAGAATTACCTAGAAATACACCGACGCGGAAGTCCGAAAGAGTTCGATCCGTACCTACGAGATACGGAAACGTCCGAAGTCATTAGGAGAAAATAATTGTTGTATTATACTTACCTTTCTTTAGTTCCTACGTGTACATGCGTTACAGTTATAAGCAGATTGCGTTCCAGCGTTACGGCTTTCTCTCTTAAGGAAGAGGGGTGTTAGATACACAACAACCGCAACTAGATCGCGCTCCGGTCGGCGTGACCGAAAAGGAAGAATGTGTACAAATCTAGAGAATGAGGCACACCGGGATCCGAGACGCGATTGTAACAGAGTCTACGCCTGACTATACATACGAACAGTCATAGACAACCGTGCGTGTGAAATAAGCGACAGTCAAATGTAACGACGAACAAGTTCTTGTGAACAATAAATGGTGTCTTGTCCAATACATAACAACTTGCTA
Source organism: Lasioglossum baleicum (assembly GCF_051020765.1). NCBI lineage: Eukaryota > Metazoa > Arthropoda > Insecta > Hymenoptera > Halictidae > Lasioglossum > Lasioglossum baleicum. Next base: position 538,441 of record NW_027469147.1, on the reverse strand, counting down.
CAACTTGGGATATTTCCCAACTATATGGAAGAAAGGGCGGCTAGTATTAATACCTAAGAAACCCGGGCCAGATGGAAAGACGGGTTGGAGACCCCTATCTATCTTATCGAACATGGCCAAGATCCTAGAGCATTGCCTCAAAACGAGACTTCTCGAAACAACTAGCTACGAACAAAATCAATACGGTTTTAGACGTGGTAAAAGCACGGTCCACGCTATGTATGAGATTATTAACAGATGGGACAAGGCCAGAGCAAAGTCCCATCATTGTGTACTAATTGCCCTAGACGTTAGAAATGCCTTTAATACTATCAAATGGCACAATGTAATAAAGGCTCTTGCTAAAAGAAAGTTACCGAGCAGACTTTACAATATATTAAAAAATTACCTACAAGACAGAGCAATTATACACACAAATAGCAATGGACAAAACGTGGAAACCAGTTTTTATGCGGGTGTTCCACAGGGTTCGGTCCTAGCGCCAATGTTATGGAACTTGCAGTACGATGAACTATTAAAGATACCGCTCCCCAGAGGGGCCTACCTATATGGTTATGCAGATGACATCGCACTGGTTGTTACAGCCTCTACCGCGGAAGACTTATCAAGAATATCAACGGAATCACTAACAAAGATCAGTAGATGGTTTCGAGTTAACCAACTCACACTTGCCCACGAGAAAACACATATGGTTTTCCTAACTGGAAGGAAAGCAACGAAAGTCATTTGCATTAGACTTGAAAACACAACTCTGGAGCCCAAAAAATCCACGACGTACCTTGGACTGGTTATGGAAGGAAACCAATTTTATACTGGACACTTGAACTATGCTACCGGCAAAGCATCTAAGGTAGCTTGTGCCTTAAATGGCATTATGCCCAATATAGGAGGTGGTTCATTCCTCGCCCGTGTTTTATATTACAGAGTAATAGAATCTATCATTCTATACGCGGCACCAATTTGGGCCATAACCGCAGGAAGACCAACTAAAGCGAAGGTCCTTAACAAGATACAAAAACAATCACTATCCAGAGTCATTCGGGCGTATAGGACCACATCACTGGACGCCTTATGTGTACTGGCGGGTATCCCTCCCCTCACGCTTCTGGCCGAGGAAAGACGCCGCATATTCTTAAGACAAGTCAATACGGACAATATCTCGGGAATAGACCACAAACGGGAATGGAAAGAAATCAAAGAATCAGAAAGGAAAAATACAATAGGAACATGGCAGACTCAGTGGGACAATGCCACTCACGGACGCAAGACCCATAGCTTAATCCCGAAATTATGCGACTGGATCGAATGGGGCCCTAAAACGTTAGATTTTTACCTCACCCAGGTCCTTACAGGTCACGGGTGCTTTGCGGACTATCTCCACAAAATAGAGAAACGAAAAGACTCCAACTGTATTATGTGCAGACAACTCCCCGACAGTCCCGAGCATACCGTGATGGTGTGCCCAGCGTGGGACTCTGAAAGGAACGAACTAAACCGTGAAAATGGTCAGCTGCACTGGAATGAGCTAGTATCATGGCTTAAGGACCCCACTAAGATGCCCAGACTCAGACTGTACATTAATACAATAATGAAAAAGAAAGAAGAGACAGAACGAGAAATCCAACAGGAAGAAAGAAGAGAAGAAAGAATATCAAGAACTAGATAGTTAAAACCGGTAGATACCTAGAGCAACTCATACCCGTGCAGTAATGCTCTATATGCGGTTCCGCGGGGAAAGGGTTACTGTAGGGAGTTTGTATCTAATCTGTGTTTCTTTTCAGGAAGAGGAGGGGTTTTTAGGGGGTAAACAACAACGGAGTCCCTCACAACGTACGCAAAGTATTTTCCCCTCCTCGTTAATTAAAAAAAAAAAAAAGGTTAGGTTAGGTTAGGTTAGGTTAGGTTAGAGTGCGGTCTCAACGGTCTAGGAGTAGAGATAACGTAGCACAGGGAAAAATTCTCCAGGGGTTTTTTCCTCTTCTTTTTCGTACTCTTATACAGATACTATTAAAAGTCAAGTACAATTCGGGCAGTGTTTCTCCTCCTCTCTCGGTGTTCTAAGTAGTGCAGCAGTGCGGTGCTATTATAGGGCTCGGTAGAAGGGAAGCTGGATTACAAGGCAAGGACGTCCGCATACCGACAAGGAACACTAAGTAAAGCGGGGGATTTTCCAACGGAGCGGGGGTCGCCGGGTTCTCCCACGCTTTGGAAACAAAGCGTGGGAAGAGAACGGCGAACGGACTTCCCCCCCAGTCTACTCACCAGCCTCCACCCGGTTTTAGAAATAAAACTCAAGGTTGTGGAAGGATTTCTGGCCCGTTCCTCGGCGGTACGCGGGTGTCCGGTTGCTCTACAGGTGGCAGGAGCAAGGATAGAGTGGTGCAGTGAAGGTCAGGCGCGAGCGGATAGTGAGCCTCTGGCACGCCAGCGGGCTATATAATTCGGTGAAAGTGGCAATAGTGGACGTGAGAGAGGTGACAGGAATTTGATTCAGGCTGAAAAGTCCCGTACTTTCGATCCGACGGGAAAAACCAGGCTAGGGCCGTTAATTCTCGGACTCGGCGTCCGACGGCAAAATCCCGGGCCGTTAATTTCCGGACTCGGCAGCCGACGGCAAAAACCCGGGCCGTTAATTCTCGGACGGAAAATCCGGGTGCTGGGTTTTTATCTTTAGGTTAGATTTAGAATAGGCTGCACGTGCCTAGCGTTTAGCGGTTAAGCTTAGTATGTTAATATAGCGAGAGAGAGAACAGCGGTCAAGTTGTGTTGTCAGTTTCTAGTTTAAATAAAGAGAGGCAACATTTTCGAAAGGTTAGGTTAGGTTAGGTTAGGTTAGGTTAGAAACGGAGGCAATAGTGGTGAAAGCTACGAAAGAGAGAACTTTCGCCGACCTATTTAAACAATTAAAGAACGAGGCCCCCGATAAGATGGGAGGAATACAAATGGTTAGGCGCTCCAGAGGAGGTGTTCTAATCATCGAATTGGAAAAGAATACAAACTCATTGGACATGGAACAGACGGTCAGAGCTACCCTGGGAAAAGAGTTCAAGGTCAGGAAACTAGCGCCGAAGGTAGCTCTCGAAATAAAAGAGCTAGATCCGACCATGGAAAAAGAAGAGATCAGACGAGCGATTGCCAAGAGCATAGATATAGGAGAAATGGCTGAGTCAGAAATCGAGGTCAGGGCGTTAAGAATAGGCTATGGCGGAACAAAGTCGGCTATAATCGCAGTACCTGTGGAAACGGCTAAGAAACTGAACGAGGAAGGTAAAATTAAAATCGGTTTTACTAATTGCAGAATCACCAAAGCATTGAACATCATCAGATGCTACCGATGTCATGCTCTGGGACACATGTCCTACGGGTGCAAAGCAGAATTAAACGGAAATGAACTATGCAGAGGCTGTGGAATAGAGGGACATCAGATAAACGGATGTAACGCGACACGATGCTGCATTCTATGTGTCAGAGAAAACATCCCAGCGGCAAATGCTGTACACGTAGCGGGCGCAATCAATTGCCCACAATATAAGAAATACATCGCAGAGATGTATAAGAGTAATTAAGTAAAGTTCACAGTGAAAATACTCCAAATTAATCTTAATCATTGCAGGAACGCGCAGAACCTCCTAGCGCAAACGGCGGTGGAGCTCGAAATTGACGTGGTCATAATCTCAGACCCACTATTCAACCCCGGCTCATGGATCTTCGGCAAAGGTAACACGACAGCCATTTGGGTCACAGGTGTAAATGGACTTGCTAGATTCGAAGACGGAGACAAACGAGAAGACGACTTCACCGCCGTCCAGCTAGGAGACTATGTGATTGTGAGTATATATCTGTCGCCCAGTTTGTCAAGCAATGAATATTCCAACAGGCTAGAGAAAATCATGGATTTTGTAAAAGAAAGAAAAGCTGAAGGGAAAAAGATTATACTAGGAGGTGACCTGAATGCACATGCTACACCCTGGGGATCGGAGAAAACGAATACAAGAGGAAGGGAAGTGCTAGAAGAATTGTGGAAAGTCGGAGTCCATCCTTTAAAGCCCAAAGGGGGTCCCACATTCCTGCATGGGTCTAGAAAATCTAATATAGACTTCCTAGCTCTTTCCAATTTCAATAAGACTAAAGCAAACTCACAGGTACTGGATATAGAGACAGATTCCGATCACAGGTACGTCCTGACCACTATTGAAACGGAGACAAACATTCCGAGGAAGGAGGTATTCAGGCCAAAATGGAAAGTCACAGGAGAGTCAATGGAAAAGCTGAAGATAGAGTTTGCCAGAGAAATAGATGATAAGAACCTTAGCAATAAACAATACTTTGGTAAGATAGAAGAAAATAGATTTCTTAACACCTTTTTTAACGTTGTAGACGAGAACCTGACTAGAACAAATACGAAGGACAAAAAAGACCATAAAATCAACGTATGGTGGAATCAAGAACTAGGTAATCTAAGAAACAGGGTCAGAAAAATAAAGAGGAATATCCAAAGAGAAAGAGGAAAAATAAAGAAGAAAGGTAAATGAACAGAAGAGCTGGAAATTCTGGAAATCTTACACAAAGGTACAATGAGAGAGCTGAGAAGGAAAATATCGAAAGCTAAGAGTGAGAAATGGAAAGAATTCTGTGAAGAAATAAATAAAGATGTATGGGGTAAGCCTTACAAGACCGTAATGAACAAGGTGAAAATGGCCACCCCGCCTGCAACCCTGTCTGGTGACTTTATGAAAGAGGTTCTGATGGGCCTTTTCCCGAGAAACCCTACGACAATGGAAGGAAACACAATTAATCAGCAGGAGAACACAGAAGAAAACGAAGAAATGCAGGAGCTGCAATTTCCAAAAATCGAAGAAGAAGAGATTAGAACAGCAGCTCTAAAAATAGCACCGAAGAAAGCGGCGGGCCTGGATGGGGTATCGCCCGAAATTATAAGAGAGTTAGCTCTCTGTCGACCAGATCCCTTCGCGGCTTTGTTCACGGGGATACTGCGTAGAAGCGAGATACCAGAAGACTGGAAAATAGCAAGAACGGTCTTATTAAGAAAACCAGGGAAGGACCCGACCCTCGTCTCTGCCTTCAGGCCTATTTGCATAATCAATGCAATAGCAAAGTTGTTCGAGTACGTACTTAAGGGTAGATTTACAAGACACCTCGGAGTAAACCCTTTCGACGACAAACAATTTGGATTTACAAAAGGGAAATCCACAGTCCACGCGATGAGCGACGTAAGAAAAATTGTTAGAAGTGGTATAAATAGACAGAGGTACTCAGTCATGGTAGCTCTAGATATTAAAAATGCATTTAACACCCTCAGGTGGAATCAAATATTAGAAGAACTTGAGAAGAGGAAAGTCCCTAATTATCTGTTTAAAATTATAGAGAATTATTTCAGGAACAGAAAAATACAATGCAGTACAGTTGGTCTTGACAAGATACTGATGACGTACTGATTGTAATTGAAAGCAGCAGACTACAAAACCTGAAAGTGAGAACCGAACAAGCCGTGAAGGAGGTCGGAAAATGGCTAGAAGAAGTCGGACTCGAACTAGCGATAGAGAAAACAGAGGTAATGTTCACTAATAGGAAGAGAATTCCAACTGACTTCTGTTTTAGTTTCAACGAAGTGGAGATACGGCCTGCCCCGATCCAAAGGTATTTAGGAGTTATCTTCGACTATAGAGGCGAATTCAGAGACCATATCCAAAAAACAACGGATAAGGGTATCAGGACAATGGCTGCGTTGTCCAGGCTTATGTCAAATCAGGGTGGTTTGAGACACAGCGCGAGACGGCTGTATTACATGATCCTGGAGGCAATAGTGTTGTATGGGGCACCGATCTGGGCGGAGGCGGCACAAATCGGTACCAACTGGAGGATCTTGAGAAATACTCAAAGATTGGGTCTGGCGAGAGTCGCCTCTGCCTACAAGACGGTCCCGATGGAAACACTGGCTGTTCTTACGGGGACAGTACCGTGGAACATAAAGATAAAGGAGAGGAAGAACCTGTATGACTGGGAAAATATGGTTTTAGATCACCAGAACAGCAACTCAAGGCCAAGAAGGAACGCCGCGAGAGTGATACCGGAGGGGGCATATAGGGAGGAATCGGTGGAAGAAATGGAGTTTCGAGATCGGTACGACCTTCCGGAGGATACAGTAAGGCCACCAAATATAGAAGCATTCCTAAGCACAAGAGACGAAGGAGAAACAGAGGAGAGTAGGAAAAGAGCAACGGAACGATGGCTTAGAAAGGAGGCGACGGAAAGATCAAGGGAAACGTGGCAAGAAGAGTGGAGGAAAGCTAAAGTTGGACGATGGACACATAGTCTAATCCCAGAGATCGAACCATGGGTAAACAGAAAGCATGGGAGTCTTAACTTCTATTTAACACAAGCGCTCACGGGACACGGAGTATTCAACAGCTTTAGGCATAGAATTGGTAAGGCAGTAAACGACAGATGCTGGTATCACCCAGAGACAGAGGACTCTCCCGAGCATACGTTGTTCCACTGCGAAGAATGGGAGGAGGAGAGGGCGATGCTGAGGAAGGAAATTCAAATAGCAGAAGACAACTTACAACCGAACGAGCTGATGAGAAAGATCTTAGAGAAAGTAAAGTACTGGGAAAGCTTCTCTAAATTTTGTACGAGTGTACTCAAAAAGAAAGAGGAGGAGGAAAGAAGGAGGAAAAGGGAGGAGGAGGAGGTAGAAGAAGAGAATGAGACAAATCTATCTTTTCTGTCTATCTAGGTAATTTAGGACGACACTAACCAGTAACGAAGAAAGGAGCATGCTGCAGATACAACCTAGGAAGGAGGGAGGGAAAAGGAAAGGCGATGTCATGACAGAGGATAGCGGAAAACCTGCGGGTTGGGAAAAGGGACTGCGATAGGCTCAATGAGTGGAACCGGGCCCGAACTTCCAAAACCGGAGAGGAAGAGCGATCCAGATGTCAAGCAGAATGCCAGTATAGTTTCCTACCGCTTGCTGGGTCCACAATTTGCAGCTCACAACTGGAAATAATCAGTAAACGAAAATGTTAAATTTGTGAGCTTATTTCCATGACTATATAAGCGACTCTAGATTTAAGGAAATATATTGTACAATAATCTCTCTCTCGTCAGGTAATTAGAACAATAATAGCGTCTAGTTAAGAAAAAGGATAAGTAAAGATAAAATCTGAAAGTTCCACACTTTAATAGCACGTAGTTCCACGATCAGCCAAGGAGACCGTCTTTACCGACAGAGTTCTTCTTTATCAGCGGCGGAAACTGAGCAAAAGAGGAGAGTGGAACTGTTGAACCTAGCCGAAACAATTGTTTAGTAAAATTGAAATAAAATAGGGATAGAAAGCCAAATTTAATTTAAATTCGTACGGAAAATGTGAACATGGTCCGTAACCTTTGCTGGAGGAAGAGGCAAGGCTAAATTTAGATTTAATTATTTATTTTTATTTTGACGATACCCTTCGCCAAGTCCTCTAGGGAAGATGGGTAAGGACACGTGCACCGACGAAACAAAATTAAAGGTCGACACGTGTATCGAAGAAACGAAAAAAGAAAACAGAGATACTGTGTATTAATAGAAGACAGGCGAAAGGTCGATACAGACGACCGTATGACAAACGACCTTTTTCGAAAAACCGATTTGGAGGGGAGAACGAAGGCTTCGTGGACGCTCGTTAGTCGCGTACCCTCCAGAGCGGTTTATACAGTCTAGGGTGTAGGACGGCAATTACGTAGAACAGCGATTTAGAGCAGTAGGTAGTTAGCATTTAGTGGCTAGTGTAAAGTGTAAGGTGGTACGATCTTGCAGTGCATTCTCTCGGATCCTGGAGAGCTGGAGGGGCCGTGGGCGTGGACGAACACGCATCAGCGAGGAGCCTAAAAAAGTGAAAAAAGAAATTGTCATCAGAGCATTGTTTGTCGGATTCTCCCACGCTTTGGCAACAAAGTGAGGGTCGAGCTCGACAAACGAGAGCCTTTTTATACTTACCTGCCCTCCACCCGGCTTTGGTAACAAAGCTTTCGGACGTGGAAGGGTGTCGACGCGTTCCTCGGTGGTGCGTGGGCGTCTGTTGGCGACTCGCGGGTCCTGGTGTCTTTCGGGTGGAAGAAGAAGGCCTGCTGGAACGTCCTGAAAAGAAAAAGAAAAAGTGTTTAGGGTTAGGATACTTAGTCTATTTAGTTAGAATTTAATTAATTAAATTGATTTTAGTATACTAGGTAGCCGCGATTAGCGAATTCGGATAGCCAGTGACTGTGTATAGCGATACTTGCATCGTGCCGTTCTGCAAAGTGCGTCTGTGGTGCGTCCGCGGCTGTGTTGAGGTGTGCTAGGTGGTTAATTCGGAATCCGGATAATTCTGCAAGGGGTTCGTGTCAGAAGTCTCCGGACAAGTCCTAGGGTTTCACTGTGGAAAGTGTCCGGAGACTTAGGAAACGAGTCGCTTCGGAAGTTTCCGGACGAAATAAAAAAAAAAAGGATTTAGAGGCTCTGATTCGGAGGGTCGGACCTCCAAGAGTTCCGCATTCTTCGGGTAAAGAAATTTTTAAAAAAAACTCAAAATTTTTTCGTGTCCGGAAACTTTTGATAAGAGCTAAATAGCACGTAACAGAAGTTTCCGGACTACATAATATAGTAAGATTTTCGGAAATAGTAGTGAAGTAGGACTAGAATAGAATAAATAAATAGAATTAAGGTTAAAAACTTAGCGGGGTTTTTTTTTTTTTTTTTTTTCTCTGCGTTTTTGAAAATTTATTGTAGAAATAAGTGTAAAATAGCATAGGAGTATTTTGTAAGGCGAGAGAGAGAGAAAAAGAGAGAAAGTTTTAGTTTATTTTAGTGTTTACTTTTGAGTGTTTCGAGGAGAATATTAATAACTAAGGCAACAATTTCGAACGGTTAGGTTAGATTAGGTTAGATTAGATTAGGTTAGGTTAGGTTAGGTTAGGTTAGGTTAGGTTGGGGTCCCAGACTCTGTGGCGTCTACAGTGTAGACTCTGATACACTGTCGGTTCGTACTCTCTATTTGAGGGTTGTCACAGAGTCAAACCCTCTCGCTCCACCTCCTCGTGGTGGACCCTGGGACACACTACGATGTGTGCTAACGGAGTGAGGGGTGCACGCGGGGGCATTCCCCCCTCTTTTCCTGCGGGCTTCTCCCGCAGACGGGTAATGCCTCCGCGTGGAATCACGTGTCCTGGACAGCAAGATGTCTTTCCAGGGCCGCAGACCGCAACCCGGAAGGTTCCGGAGCGGGGGGGCTTGCCTTTACCGGCCGGCCCTGGGAGGAGGAGAAACCTCTCTAAAAAAGTCCTTAACTCTAAGTTTTGGCATGCGGCGAAGGAGTCTACTCCCGGGAACGCGGAGCGCCGGGAGTGGGTCTGGTGGGTGCATCGGACCAATAGCATGCCGTCTCCGGGGTAACAGCCCGCCCCCCGGAGTATTTTGGGCTTCCCTAGGCAAGGCGGCTCTGCCTAAGGTGGCTTATAGTTCCGACCACGCTCGTGGGAATTTCTATGGATTCAAACAAATAATAACAAACAAAACTCAAAAAATAAAAAAAAAAGAAACGAAAAGGAGGACTGTGTAGACAAAACGAAGGAAACAGGCGGCCAACCTGAAGGTAGCATTTATGAGATTATGGACTCTATGGAAGAGCACGAACTGGCTATGGATAGGGGCACTTTTCCTAGTACCTCTACTCCATATAAGCTGAGGAGTGAAGACCCTGCGTCGATTTTTACGCCACAAAAGACGCTCAGTAGAAGTCCTAATCAACCCAAGGACAACTTGGAGTCGGAATGGAATGTGCAGAAGCTAGTTGCAGCGAAGAGCGATGTGAGACCTCGGTCTCATTCGGCTTCGGACGCCGGCAAGGTTGAAGAGCGGGAAACTCTATTCTTCGACTTCGAAGAGGACTCTCCGGAGCAGCAGAGGAAGAGGAAGAGACTTCCCAGATCAGAGACCTCCTCTAATACAGACTTAACGAGAACGTTAGGTTACTCTCAGAAGCCATCAAGCATCTGTCCAACCTTACTAAAGGCCGAGACGATGTGAGGCTGGAGATCAGAACGGCGATTACGAAGACCATTAAAACCTTCAATGACATGCAACGGGCGGTTAAAACCTCCAACAGCCAACGATCTAGAGATCGCTCTCATAGCAGCTGCAGGAAACCCTCTCAGTCCCTGAAAAGCACAACCACGACAGAAATGTCTACGCAAACAGAGAGTACTATACCTATGAGGACAACAGAGACCCGTAGCATCGGCACCCAAACAGGGAATCCAGAAGAGCTTGATGTCATAGAGATGGAAACCTGGAAGTCTAAAGACATAAACTATGTGAATTACCTCTCTGTTAAAGACAGAATATGGAACGACAGGTGTTATCAGAGAACCACGACGACCAGCACGAACATATTGAGTGCAAAAGACGCAGACATAGCCTGCTTCGCCCCGGCCGACTTCAAGGTTGACAAAGGCCCCAGCAAGGCTATAATCGAGAGACACTATGGTATTGAAGAACTGAAGGCACAAAACCCGGTACCAGGCTCAGTCCTATACCTGGTAGTGGCTACATGTCTACCGGCCAGAAAATCAGGCCCCGTTCCAGGCATATTGAAAGAAAAATATGTCCACTATCTGATAGATAGAGCCAAGGAAGAAAGCCAAATGGACCCGGAGGCTATCTTCCATTCCCTTAAGGAGCTACGAGACGTTTGTACTGACTACAATAGGGAAAACCTATCAATCAGTCATCATGACAAGTTAGACCCGGTTATTATGAGAAAGATGGTAGAAGCAATCTTCTACAATACTAATATAGATGTTACCATCCATGGTGGCTTATATAAGGAGAATGTTAAAAAACCACATAGTGGAGTTGAAACGGTCCTGATAAACAACGGTTCGAGATCATACGCGGAAACTCTGAAAGCTCTAAAAAATAATATAAATGTAGACAAGGAAGGTTTTACTATCGCAGGGTTAAAATCTAGCAGAAAAGGCGAGGTCTTAGTAAAGATCAAAGGAGACACTGCCAAGGCTTCCAGTTTCAGCACTCTGATTAACAACAGACTAGCGGGTGCTAAGGCATCAGTTGGAGGCTTGTACACCCAGAAAAAGGTACTTCACCTTAAGCAACTGGATGGGGATGTCACTGCTGATGACATAGGGAAGGCCATTTTGAACCATATACCAGGCTCGTCTGCTGAGAATATTACGATAAAGGCTCTACGACCTGCTTTTGCGGGCAGTCAAAATGCGACGGTCATCGCTCCAACCGAAATGGCCCACAAACTCCTGGCTAGCGGTTCCCTCCGAATAGGATGGGGACAATGTAGAATTGTAGAAAGAGAAGACATTATCCAATGTTACAAGTGCAGAGAATTTGGACACACCTCCAAGACATGTCAAGGAGTGGACAGATCGAAGTTATGCCGCCGATGTGGCGGAGATGATCACCAGGCCTCTCAATGTAATAACGCCGAAAAATGTGTATTATGCCAGGTTGAAGGCCATAGAGACGGGAGCCTGAAGTGCCCCCTATACCGGAAGGCACTGGAGACGGCCAGAGAAACAAGAAAAAACAGAGATACAGGGACCAGGAAAGCTCAGCCTCTAATACATAACTCATAAGTAAACGACCGATTTAAATTTATTACATACTTACCTTCGCGTATATTACCGTTTACGTATCCACTTTCCTATACAAACTTTTCTGTATATACTTCTCACTTATACTTACCTAGTATACTTACCTCTTCGTATCCTACGTACCTACATCTATTTATATCTCTATACTTACCTCTGCGATCCATACTTACCTTTACCTATACATATCTGCTTTCATATACTTACCTCGGCACATATCTACAGGGTGTCTCAAAATTAGGTCCGGAGCCGAAAATGGGAGGTTCCTGAGATCATTTCAAGCGACATTTTCCTTTGAAAAAATGTCGTCCGCGGTTTCGTTAACGAGTTTGTTTCGGACAAGAAAGGGGAGAACGAACCACTTCACAGAAAACGTCACTTTATTTTTCCCGAACGGGGATCGTCGACTCCCAAACGAACTTGTGCGAAATGAAATGTAAATACACCCCGAAGTACGTGGATGAACTTTTACAATAAAGAGTTTTGTAGTAAATTAGCGGTAGCCGTTTCTTAGCGTACAGTTCTTTACGAAGCGATAAAGAGCGCGAATAGACGTACACTAGAAAAACCGGTCAAGCAGACGCGATGCCTTTCGAGTGTGAGTGAGAGCGATGTTCGTGACTACGTGTTATCGTTAGAAACACCGAAAACGAAGTGATTTTCGGTCGATCAGCTGACCGTTAGCCGAAAACCGCCTAGCGCGTGATTGGAGGATCGATCGGACGATCCGCCAATCACTCTAGCGCGGGTCGATAATCGAACGTAATCGATATCGACGGCGCTGGCCTATGACTCCGCGAGCCGCTGATCGATCCTAGATCTCGCTGTCACTCGAAAGGCAGCCAATAGCGTGATCGAGAAAATATGAATGAGCCGACGCGACTGACGCACTCAGCCAATCCCAAACATTCCGCCCGCCTCGTCCGCCAATGACGAAACTGAATCCTAGAGAGGCTAGAGACTGTGGCCAATCAGGAGGACGATGACGTCAGGCGATGCTGGGTGAGCTGAATGGGCCAGCAACGTAGGGCATCCAGTGTAGTATCCAAAAAAAACGAAGCGTAGTAAAAGTGAAGTGTACTAATGGATGATGAAATGAGAATTTACAGTGAAGATGAAAGTGGTACAGAGGTAAGTGAATCGAAAATGAAATCTGGATTAAGTGAAGTATGACGAACACGTGCTTTCTGTGCTTGTGAAAATAGCTACTGATCGGGAGAGTCGCTCGAGAGTCCAGCCTCGTGTTCCCTCCCTGTACTCGTCTCTTCGTCGTCAGGGGCTAACAAAGGAATCAGCTTGTGTACTGGACGAAGAAATTGCGAAGTTGAGGTACGGACAGTAGCAACTCGAACTGAGCCGTCTGGTCCAGGGTGTATGTGAACAACACGAGCGAGAGGCCATTGCGTAGGCGGTAGAATTTCACTTTTAACTAGGCAGAGAAATCCTGACTTTATCGAAATTTTGGTTTTACGCCACTTGCCTCTGGTCTGCAAGGTGTTCAAATACTCCCGAGACCAGCGTTTCCAGAAGTGCTGTTGAAGTTGCTGGATCAACTGCCATCGAGATAACCGTGAGACGGGAAGCTCCTCGAGGATGGGCTCTGGAAGAGCGATGAGCGGTTCCCCGATCAGGAAATGTCCCGGAGTCAGCGCTGCTGGATCCTCAGGGTCGTCGGACAACGGCTGTAAAGGTCTAGAGTTTAAACAAGCCTCGATGCCAGTCAGGAGCGTGGTCAGCTCCTCAAAGGTCAATCGCTGCTCGCCGATGATCCGACGGAGGTGATGCTTAACGGATTTCACCGCCGCTTCCCAGATTCCTCCAAAGTGTGGAGCAGACGGTGGGTTGAATTTCCAGGAAATGCCTTCCCTGGAGGCTGCGGCGAAGGGACCTCCTCCCTGTTGTGTCGATTCTCGGAGTAGTGAGCGCAGCTCGTGATTGGCGCCGACGAAATTGCGTCCGCAGTCGCTGTACAGCTCTAGGCAGCGACCTCGCCGTGAGATAAAGCGTCGTAGTGCAGCGAGGAAGGTTTCGGTCGATCCATCCGACACAGCCTCCAGGTGAACGGCCTTGGTGACAAGGCAGATGAACACGGCGATGTATCCTTTAACTGTGAGCTGACCACGACCCCGACCAGACCGAAGGTGTATTGGTCCTGCATAATCGACACCAGATCTGAAAAAGGGACGACACGGTGTTATTCTTGCTGGTGGGAGGTTTCCCATTTTGGGCTGTGCAGTTTGCCCTTTCCAGCGAATACAAACGGTGCATTGGTGGATACAGTGTTTTACCATTGGGCGACCTCTGAGAATCCAGCACTCCTGGCGTAGCGTCGCCAGGGTAAGCTGTGTCCCCCCGTGCAGGCATCGTTTGTGAGCAGCGTCGACCCACAACTTAGCCAGAGGGGATTCGTCAGGGAGAATAGCTGGATGCGTCCGGTCGTACGCAAGGTTGGCAGCTTGTAGGCGGCCTCCGACTCTTAAGACTCCGTCCTCATCCAGGAATGGGCAGAGTTTGGCCAATCTGCTTTTAGCTGCCACGGGTTGATTCCTGCGGAGAGTGGCGATGTCTTCGGAGAATGAAGCGGACTGCTCCAAGCGCAGGAGAATCAATTTGACTTCCTGCATTTCGGTAGCAGTGATAATTGATTCTGATTTTCGATTTCTAGGGGCCCAGCGACGACACCAGGCCAGGACTCGAAACAGGCGCGTTAGATTCGAGAAGCGCTCGATTAACGTGCCGGATGTTTTCTCCCGCTGGGTTGTCACGTGATGTGCCTTCAGTTCCTCGTCCTCGTGGGTTGTCTCCTCGGCAGGTACAGCGGGGAGAGGATCTGGTGAGGAGAGCCACTCGGGTCCTCGCCACCACAGTTGGAACCTGGGAAGCTCAGCGGGAGACAGGCCTCGAGAAGCGCAATCAGCTGGATTTTCAGCGCTCCTCACGTGGTGCCACTGGGCTAGCGGCAGCATCCTCTGGATTTCAGCCACCCTATTCGCCACGTAAGTCGGCCAGCGAGAAGGATGCCCCCGGATCCAGCTGAGTGCCACGGATGAGTCCGACCAGAGGTGTAGATCGACCTCTTGCCAATCGAGCGCCTTAGTGACGTGCGCGACGAGCCTGGCTAGCAGGAAAGCTGCACAGAGCTCCAATCTGGGCAGAGACACCCGCTTCAAGGGAGCCACCTTGGATTTGGCGACAATCATGGAGACTGTCACGACTCCTTGAGCGTTAATGGTCCGGGAATACACCACGGCTGCGTAGGCTCGCTCGGATGCATCAGCGAACCCATGGATTTCGAGAGGCTGCGTGGCAGAATTGGTTCCGAGCCATCGCGGGACTCGAATAGTCTGCAGTGCAGGGAGTTGATGCTGGAACTGCTGCCACATCACCTCCTCCTTTTCTGGCAACGGTGTGTCCCAGTCGACCTTTAGGAGCCACAACGACTGCATTAGGACCTTGGCGACGATGGTGACTGGAGCCAGCCATCCGAGAGGGTCGAACAGCTGGGCTGTTCCGCTGAGCACAGAGCGTTTAGTGAACCCTGCGTTTTTTAGAGAAGTCACAGCGGTAACCTGAAAACAGTCAGCGGAAGGTAGCCATTTTATGCCGAGGACGCTGTGATGGGTTGGGGAATCCCATTCAACGATTCCCTTCCGCTCGTCGCTGGAGAGTCCGTCTAACAGACCCCTTGAGTTGGATGCCCACTTGCGAAGTGGGAATCCGCCCGCCATGAGAAGCTCTCGAAGTTCCGTTTGTTGTCGCCTTGCCTCAGGAAGGGAGTCAGCTCCGGCGAGAACATCGTCCATATAGATGTCTCGTAGTACTATGCGAGAGCCACGAGGATACCGCTGCTCCTCCACCTTGGCCAGCTGGTGTAAACAACGAATTGCAAGGTAGGGTGCACACGCGAGCCCGTAAGTGACGGTGCTCAGCTCGTAATCAATGACTCCTCCCCTTTTTTCAGGCTGCCACAAGATCCGCTGCCATCGCCGATCTTCAGGGTGGACAAGTATCTGCCGATACATCTTCTCGATGTCGGCTGAAAACACAAAAGCGTGCCGACGCCACCTTAGCAGGACGTCGGCGAGATTTGGGAGCAGGTTAGGACCTCGGAGAAGGAAGTCATTAATGGATTTCCCATTGGAAGAGGGCATGGATCCGTTGAAGACAACTCGCAACTTAGTCGTTGCGCTGGCCTCTCGCAACACTCCGTGATGAGGGAGGTAGTACCCGTTGCTCGGAATCGGATGTTGCGCCGCTGCCATATGCCCCAGCGTTTCGTAGGCCTTCAGGAACTCGGTGTAGGCTGCATGGAATTCGGCAGATCGCCGAAACCTGCCGTTTAGAGACTCCAGAGTTCGCAATGCTATGCGACGGGAGTCTCCTAGCTCAGGTGCGCTGCTGAATGGTAGTCGCACCGAGAATCTGCCATCAGGTTGACGAAGGTGAGTGGCAACGAAGTGTTCCTCCGCCCGTTGGTCGTCTGCTGTGTGTGGGATCGAAGTGTCGATCTCCTCCTGTTCCCAGAATCTGCTCAACATTTCCATTAATTCGCGGTCTACATTACAGTGATGTACTGGTACCTCTAGTCTACCTGCTGCCTCGCCGCCGCCTTCCGAGTCGACTCCTCCCGTCAGTATCCAGCCAAGTGCGGTCTCCTGAGCCACTGGAGTATGAGGCGGCCCTCGTTTGACACCCTCACGAAGTATGAGGTTATAAGAATCAGCTCCAAGCAGAACATCGACTGGATCAGCAAGATGGTAGGCAGGATCAGCAAGGGTCAACCCTTGTACGTGCGGCCAATCGACGACAGCAGGCAGATTTCGAGGCCTGTAGCGAGAGAGCTCAGATATAATGTAGACCGGAATCTGGAATTTGACGTCACCGTCGCAGTGAGAGGAGAGGACCAGTGTAGATTTTCCTCTTGTGAACTTCGCCTTGACCCCTCCGACTCCGAGCAGAGGAACCCGAGCTTGACTCCTCTTGACGCCGAGCCGCTGAGCCAGGGCCTCAGAAATGAGCGAAACCTCGCTGCCGGGGTCTATTAGTGAGCGAGCTTGGAAGCCGTGTCCGCCGGAGCCTGAAACTGTCACGCGAGCAGTACTGAGAAGTACAGAGGAAGGTCGACTCACGTGAGTAGAGATGTGTTGTACTACAGCTCCCGTTGACTCGGCATCGTGGATGGTCGTGTGATGCTTCCCGTCACACTTCTGACATCTTTTGGCAGACTTGCAGTCACTAATAGAATGCTTTCCCAGGCAGTTTAGACAAAGCTTCAGAGAACTTGCCGTTTCCTTCCGCTCGACGGCATCCTTCTCCTTATATTGAGGGCAGAATAGGACGAAGTGCGCCCCTTGACAGATGCTGCAGTTCCGCAATGAAGTGTTCGCCTTCGATATCTGATGCACCTTGAAGGCCTTGGAAGAGGATTTCTTGTTGAGGGAGGCTTCATCAGGCTGCTTTCGTTTAGCCTCTAACGCCTCACAGGTTTGTATGCGCCCTTCGATAAACGTTCGGAGATCCTCTAGAGTCGGGAGCTCCTTAGATTGCCTCACTAAATCTTCCCACTCACGATGAGACTGAGTATCCAACCTTTCGACGGTCAATTCGACTACCCAGTCGACGGCGTTCGTGACAGGTCGATCCAGATTATCGAGGGCATCTATGGCGTCGAACGTTTGATCAAAGAGCTGCTGCAATTCGATAGATGATTCCCTTTTGACAGGAGATAGTGAAGCAAGTAGTCTGATTTGGGCCTGTACCAGAAGTCGGCGATTCTCGAATCGACTTATTAACTTTTTCCAAGCAACTTTAAAGTTATCAGCGGTCGTCTTGATGTTTTTCAGAAGAGACGCGGCGCTGCCCTTCATACAGGCTTTCAAATAATGAAAGCGTTCGACAGGAGAAAGAGTCACATCGTTGATGATGAGGGAAGTAAATAAATCCCGAAAAGATGGCCAGTCCTTGTATTGACCTCCAAAGATGGGAAGACCCATTTTTGGCAACACGGCGCGTGACCTCGGTGCAACGGTCTCGACGACCGTTGGCTTTGAATTTTCTGATCCCTTTTCGGTTGCAGATTCCTTGAATTGGGAAATCAGTGATTGTAGCAATGAGTACTGGTCAGTATAGTCTTCTTGAGTCTCCTCGTATTCGTCCTCAACGAAATAGCGACTTTCAAATAGTTCCTTGTCTATTTTAGCGGCAGATCTCAACTCTGTATCACCCTGGCGATAGTCATCCCACAGTTGATCGAGCATTTTTTGGCCAGTCTGAAGTAGTTCCAGGTAGATATTGGCCTTTCCCTTCTTCTTGATATTGGACACCACGCGAGATATCCGTCTCGCTAGGGTATGTTGATGTTCGATGAGGTCAGCCATTGTGTAGCACGAGGTTGAAGCACGAGAAGATTTGAATATTAAACGGATAATAACTGTCAGAGGAGCTGCAGCGCTGAATCCGGCTCGAAGGACCAAATGTTTCGGACAAGAAAGGGGAGAACGAACCACTTCACAGAAAACGTCACTTTATTTTTCCCGAACGGGGATCGTCGACTCCCAAACGAACTTGTGCGAAATGAAATGTAAATACACACCGAAGTACGTGGATGAACTTTTACAATAAAGAGTTTTGTAGTAAATTAGCGGTAGCCGTTTCTTAGCGTACAGTTCTTTACGAAGCGATAAAGAGCGCGAATAGACGTACACTAGAAAAACCGGTCAAGCAGACGCGATGTCTTTCGAGTGTGAGTGAGAGCGATGTTCGTGACTACGTGTTATCGTTAGAAACACCGAAAACGAAGTGATTTTCGGTCGATCAGCTGACCGTTAGCCGAAAACCGCCTAGCGCGCGATTGGAGGATCGATCGGACGATCCGCCAATCACTCTAGCGCGGGTCGATGATCGAACGTAATCGATATCGACGGCGCTGGCCTATGACTCCGCGAGCCGCTGATCGATCCTAGATCTCGCCGTCACTCGAAAGGCAGCCAATAGCGTGATCGAGAAAATATGAATGAGCCGACGCGACTGACGCACTCAGCCAATCCCAAACAAGTTATTAACGAAAAACACGGACCAATCAGAGCGCGAGCTAGACGCGTGCAGCCCGGCGCGCCGGCAGCCGAGTGTCGGTGGCACGCCGCGATGTCGTAACGAACAAAAGTTTCTCGATGATGTGAATCCTCGCCAATTTCGACAAGCTTTGGATATGTTGTCAATACCATGGTTCTGAACAACATTTCCCTTTACAGTTTCTGTCGATCGGCTTTAGTTTACGATATTATTGTAAAAATTTGTAGTTGTAAATCGATCGATGTACTATTTCCTATCCGATTTCGATAATATTTGGATATGTTGTCAAGACCATGATTCTGAACAACATTTCCCTTGACGGTTTCTGTCGATCGGCTTTAGCTTACGATATTATTGTAAAAATTTGTAATTGTAAATCGATCGATGTACTATTTCCTATCCGATTTCGATAATATTTGGATATGTTGTCAAGACCATGATTCTGAACAACATTTCCCTTGACGGTTTTTGTCGGTCGGCTTTAGTTTACGATATTATTGTAAAAATTTGTAATTGTAAATCGATCGATGTACATACTATCTCCTCGCCGATGTCGATGAGCTTCATTTCAAAGGAAAAAGATATTTAAAACATCGAATTTATAACATATTTCAAAGTCATCGAAATCGGTGAGGACCCACATCATCGGCAACTTTACCCGAACGATAGAAGAAGCACAAACTTATTGAATTAAAAACTCACTTATTCAGCCGTAAATCCATTTGACTACCACATACAACCACCACACTTTTACATAATCTTCGAATCGGTGTTTTCGAGAATCATATGATTCTCGAAAAATCAATGCCATATGATTCTCGAAAAATCAATATCTCCTTGGGAACGATTTCATTTGTTTTAAACGACGCCTTCATCGAATACATTGTACGCTAGGAGAGCACAGTTACGCGCGGCATCGCGAAGAGCATCGAACTCTTTCCGCGTCGGAGTAAGTAATTTCGTTCGATATCGATACGAGTTATAAAAGTGTGCTACGAGTTCAACAATTATGTAAAAGTGTGATGGTTATATGTGGTAGTCAAATGGATTTACGGCTGAATAAGTGAGTTTTTAGTTCAATAAGTTTGTGCTTCTTCTATCGTTCGGGTAAAGTTGCCGATGATGTGGGTCCTCACCGATTTCGATGACTTTGAAATATGTTATAAATTCGATGTTTTAAATATCTTTTTCCTTTGAAATAAAGCTCATCGAAATCGGCGAGGAGATAGTATGTACATCGATCGATTTACAATTACAAATTTTTACAATAATATCATAAACTAAAGCCGACCGACGAAAACCGTCAAGGGAAATGTTGTTCAGAATCATGGTCTTGACTACATATCCAAAGCTTATCGAAATCGGACAGGAAATAGTACATCGATCGATTTACGATTACAAATTTTTGCAATAATATCGTAAAGTAAAGCCGATCGTCAGAAACTGTAAAGGGAAATGTTGTTCAGAATCATGGTATTGACAACATATCCAAAGATTATCGAAATCGGATAGGAAATAGTACATCGATCGATTTACAATTACAAATTTTTACAATAATATCGTAAACTAAAGCCGATCGACAGAAACTGTAAAGGGAAATGTTGTTCAGAATCATGGTATTGACAACATATCCAAAGCTTGTCGAAATTGGCGAGGATTCACATCATCGAGAAACTTTTGTTCGTTACGACATCGCGGCGTGCCACCGACACTCGGCTGCCGGCGCGCCGGGCTGCACGCGTCTAGCTCGCGCTCTGATTGGTCCGTGTTTTTCGTTAATAACTCGTTAACGAAGCCGCGGGCGACATTTTTTCAAAGGAAAATGTCGCTTGAAATGATCCCAGGAACCTCCCATTTTCGGCTCCGGACCTAATTTTGAGACACCCTGTATAACTAGATACTTACCTATACACATTTACTCACATACATACTTACCCGCACCATATACTTACCTTCTCTATACACTTACCTTAATAGCACCCACTTCACACACGATATCGGAAATGAATCATATTACTGGCACTGTAAAGAAAAAATTTAAGATCCTCCAGATTAACCTTAATAGGTGCAAGATGGCACAAGAGCTACTTCAACAATCGGTATCACAAATGGGAGCTGACATCGTCATAATTTCGGAACCGTGGTCACCACCCCCACAGTGGCATAATGACGGATATGGGGATGCATCGATATGGATCCCCATGCTCTCCACAGGCTCTTTTGATGGCATAAAAAACATCTATAGAAGTAAAGGAATTGTAGCAGTCAAGCTCGGCGACTATACCGTAATCTCGTGCTACTTCTCACCGAACGTAACAGCAGAAACCTACAGAGATAGGATCACAGAATTGGAGAGTTTCCTGGAGACGATCAACACGGATCTATGTATAGTCGCTGGAGACTTTAACGCCAAATCCCCGATGTGGGGCTCCGGCTCTCTGGACGACCACGGAGGAGTGGTAATGGAAATGGCCAATAGCTACAACCTCATTCCTATCCGCAGTCAAGGTACCCACACCTTTGAGAGGAACGGACACCGATCACTCATCGATATCTTACTAAATGGGAGAACCATGGCGGATGGCATCACTGGTAGCCGGATTTCGGAAGAATTCACGGCCTCAGATCATCGCTACCTTGTGCACGGTTACGTAATGACTGAAGGAAGCTGTGGTACACACAGAAATATTAAGAAGAACCTGAACGTAAAAGGCTTCAGTGCATTGTATAATCGAATAGCCAAGATAGCCGATCCTCTTACCATCGCGACCAAGGAGGATATAGATGGTTACATTCACCTAATTGATGAGATCTTTGAGCACACTTGCCAAGATCTGCATCCAGCATTAACCAAGAAGAAAGCGGTATGGTGGTGGAACCCAGAAATAGAAAGCCTTAGGAAAGTCGCTATAACATCCAGACGCACCCTTCAAAGGACCCGGGCCAGGAATGGATCCGCGGATGCGATTGAAGAATGCCGCACCGCCCACAGAAAGGACAAGAAAGCCCTGAAAAAAGCTATTATGAGGGCAAAACAAAAATCTTGGGCGTCTCTCTTAAATGGGATCGATGCCGACCCGTGGGGTAAACCATACAAGTGGGTTATAAACACTGTGGCCGGAAAACCCCCTCCAGCCGTACTGTCAGACGACGAAACAAATGAGATCGTCGCCTCTCTATTTCAGACAACGCCGGAACCGGATAACGATAACCGAATCTCTTGGACGGGTACCAGGACAAACGATAGACCCTTCTCCAAATTAGAGGTCTTGGAGGCGGTCAGGATGGTAAAGAAAAAGGCCCCGGGATCGGACGGCCTACCATCAGAGGTGGTGAAGCTATTAGGGGCAATCGCCGGATCGCACCTCACACATCTTAAAAACATCTGCTATGACCTGGGGTATTTCCCGGAGGATTGGAAGAAAGGTAGACTATTCCTAATCCCTAAAAAACCGGGACCGGATGGCCGGATCGGATGGAGGCCTCTAAGCATCCTCTCGAACCTGGCTAAAGTGTTAGAGTACTGCCTTAAAAACAGGTTAATGGATCACATCTCCTTCGAAGACAACCAATTTGGTTTCCGCCGAGGTAGGAGCACCATACATGCCATATCTGAGGTGATCAAGAAATGGGACGAAGCAAAAAAGAAGGCACACCACTGCACGATGATTTCATTGGACGTTCGTAACGCATTTAACACCGTTAAATGGTCCAACTTGATAGAAGCGTTGGCCAAAAGGGACATCCCGAAGAAGTTGTTTGACATCCTTGTAAACTATCTAAAAGATAGGTTTATAGTCCTCACCGACAACAGAGGACAAAGCAGAGAGATTCCAATCTTCGCCGGAGTTCCCCAAGGCTCAATTTTGGCACCGATACTGTGGAACATCCAGTACGACGCTTTTCTGAAGTTAAACCTTCCCAGGGGCGCCTTCTTATTTGGATACGCCGACGATGTCGCGCTGACAATCACATCTTCGACCCTGATCGACTTAACCAGAATAGCCACGGAGGCACTGAGAATAATCCACCTTTGGTTCAGAGAGAACCAGCTTACGCTTGCGGATGAAAAAACGGAAGTACTACTTCTTACGGGAAGGAAATGCCCGCAGGGGATCAACATAAAAATCGGTGACACTTCCGTCAATTCCCAGAAAATGGTTAGATACCTAGGTATGAACTTAGAGTGTAATCAGTTTTACTCAGAACATCTTAACTACATGGTCGATAAGGCCACCAGGATAGCGGGTGTGCTTATGAGAATAATGCCTAACATCGGCGGAGGCTCTTATCTCTCGCGGATACTCTACTACAGGGTAGTAGAATCAGTGATGCTTTACGCTGCCCCCATATGGGCGACAGTAGCTAGTAGGCCGACGAAAGCTAGAAGCTTAAACAGAATTCAACGCACGGCACTTGCGAGAGTTGTACGGGCGTATCGGACCACCTCCTTGGACGCCCTGTGCGTTTTGGCAGGTATCCCTCCACTGACTCTGGTGGCAGAGGAAAGACGACGGATCTTCCTGAGAGCGGTGAAGGAGGATAGGATTTACGAAGAAGAATACAAACTAAGAATGAAGGAGATCAAAGAAGAAGAGAAGACAACAACCCTGAGACTATGGCAAGAAAAATGGGACAACACCGAACATGGTCGACACACATATGCACTCATCCCCAAGATCAGGGAATGGATAAGCTGGGGCCCAAGAAAGCTTGACTTCCACCTCACACAAATTCTGACGGGGCATGGATGCTTTTCCGATTACCTACACAAAATTGGTAAACGCAGAGACGCGGTATGCATCGCTTGTACGGACGCAATAGACAGCCCAGAACACACAATAATTGAGTGCACTAAATGGAATTCACAAAGAGACAACCTCAAAGACGAGATCGGAACCCTGATCTGGACTGACCTAAGGGACAACTTAAAAGACCTGAAAAAAGGAACAAGAATCAAGACGTTTGTAAATGAAATTATGACACAAAAAGAAGAAATAGAAAGACTTCAACAACAAGAGGAACGTAGATGCAGACGTGAAGAACAGAGGACTTCTAGACCCGGGAGAACGCAACGGAATGCGTGAGATCTCAGAAAAGGTTGAATTGTATATATATGTTATTTATTTATTTATTTATTTATTTATTTATTTAATTGTATATACACATTTTTGTACATAGTAACATAGGCGTTGGATTTTATCATAGGATAATTTATTGTTAAATAAACCTCACTCTCGGCGCAGTAATGCCGAATAGGCGGTTCCACCGAGAGTGCAGGAATAAAAGACTAGGGAATTAGAGGAGGAGGGGTTTTTAGGGGGTACACAACACCGGAGTCCCTCATAACGTACGCAAAGTATTTTCCCCTCCTCGTTTAAAAAAAAGGTTAGGTTAGGTTAGGTTAGGTTAGGTTAGATTAGGAGAGTAAATTTCTGGACTCGGGTGACAGAGTGCGACGGCAAGCACCGGTGCCATAAGTTTTCGGATTCAGCTCAATTCGACGACTTAAGTGTTACCCTCGTGGGTGGTAGTGCCGACAGGGACAGGGAAAGAGTGGACAGTTCGGCTTTTCAAGTTGCGATTTGTGGAAAAAATGTCCAAGAACTTGATGTACGCACGGTAGGGTGCGTACAGAAAATTTCTGGACAAAAATTGTGTCGTGCTATAAATTCCCTGACAGTGAGACTTGGACTAGGGTTCTTCTCGCGCCATAAATTCCTGGACGGGAAATTCTCGGGCCGTAAGTTTTCGGACGGGAGATCTTAACGTGAAAATTTATAGAAGGGGTGCTAGCGTTTAGGTTGTAGGGTGAGTACCTATAAATTCTGGACAAAAATTTGCTCGTTCCTTAAATTCCTGAACAGCGAGACTTAGGCGAGGTTTCGTCTCCCGACGGGAAAATCGCGGGCCGTTAATTCTCGGACGGAAAATCCGGGTGCTGGGTTTTTATCTTTAGGTTAGATTTAGAATAGGCTGCACGTGCCTAGCGTTTAGCGGTTAAGCTTAGTATGTTAATATAGCGAGAGAGAGAACAGCGGTCAAGTTGTGTTGTCAGTTTCTAGTTTAAATAAAGAGAGGTAACATTTTCGAAAGGAATCCGAACCTTGATTATTTCATTGAAACCTATTGGGCCGACTAAGAATTCGGGAAATACCCACCTAGTTTAGGTGGGTATTTTGGAAAGATGGACTCCCCAGCTACCTCCGATTTTCGTTCCCCTCTTCCGTTTAGTGACGATTCAGAAAGCAGAGGGATGAAAAGGAATAGGGAGGGATCGGAGCCGAGCGAATCGGAAACGGAAGCTTCGGAAGCAGGGTTCAACTCGGATATGAACAAAAAGGCCAGACAGGGAGAACACGGGGAGATAATAGTTTTGGAAGAAGAAGAGTGGGAGGAAAGGGATCTTTTAGCATTAATAGAGAACTTGCTAGCGGAAATCACTAGGGGGCGGAGATCCACGACGGAAACGATTAAGCTATTAAGAGCCCCGCAGGTCCTGCCAGAGGATGTTAGAAAGGCGAAGGCGCGCACGGTACAAACCGACAGGCTTATTAATACAATATGGACAGCAGCAAAGGCTATCGAAGGGATAGCAAAATTAAGAAAAATTAGGGAGGATAGGCGTATTCAGGAGACTGCTACCCAATGTTCGCCCGGCTTTATTCAGAAATACATCACCGAGGAAACTAAAAAGCAGAGAGAGGAGGGGAAAATAAGAGGCAGAAGAGTAGAAAAGGCTGAGGGTAAATTAGAGAAAGGGAACAGGGATAAGATAGAGGGAAAAATAGCGGCAAGGACAATAATAAGGGTAAATCAGTAGGGAAAGGCATAGGGGACCAGGACAGCGAGTCCGATGAGGACTGGGAGGTAGAAGAAAGAAAAAAGAAAAAACAGGAGAAATGGGAGGAAAAACAGAAAAGGAAAAAAGAACAGGAAGAGGAGGAGAGGAGAAAGGAAGAGGAAAGGAGGAATAAAGCTAGGAAAGGCCCCCCTCCCCCAAAATTAGAGGCTATCGTGGTAAAAGCCACCAAGGAAAAGTCGTTCGCAGATCTATTTAAAACTTTGAAAACAGAAGCACCGAACAAGATGGAGGGCATACATACAGTGAAGAAATCTAGAGGAGGCGATCTAATTATCGAAATGATGAAAAACGCCAACCACGCAGCGATGGAACAAACAGTCACGGAAACATTGGGGAAAGACCACCTAGTTAAGAAACTAACTCCAAAGATTACACTAGAAATAAAAGATCTGGACCCCACAATGGAAAAAGAAGAGGTGAGAAGAGCAGTTGCGGTAGGACTAGAATTCGGAGAGGATGCAGAATCCGAAATAGAAATTAAAACGATCAGGAATAATTTCGAAGGAAGGAAGACGGCAATCATAACTGTCCCAGCGGAGAGCGTGAGTAGACTAGGCGAGGTATCCAAAATTAAAATAGGTTATACCATTTGCAGAGTAAACAGGGTACAGAATATAATTAGGTGCTACAGATGTCACGAATTTGGACATACTTCGTATGACTGCAAGGTAAATCTAAATGGCAACGAGATATGCAGAAGATGCAGCACGACGGGCCACAGTATAAATAACTGTACAGCGACTCGCTGTTGCATCCTCTGCATCAGAAAGGGCGTTCCAGCAGCAAAAGCAGAACATATTGCAGGGGCAATGAATTGCCCCCAATATAGGAAATTTGTCGAAGAGGCTAATAAGAGGAATTAAGATACATTCACAGTCAAATTACTCCAAATCAATTTAAATCATTGTAGGAATGCGCAACACCTCCTAGCTCAGACGGCGGTGGAGCTCAAGGTCGATGTGATTCTGATCGCGGACCCACTCAATAATCCAGGGAGATGGATCTTCGGAAGCGGAAACTCAACAGCTATCTGGGTCACTGGCATCAATGGACTGGCCAGATTCGAAGACGAAGACAAACAGGAGGAAGACTTCACCGCCGTCCAGCTAGGGGACTACGTATTCGTGAGTATTTACCTCTCGCCTAGTCTCACTGACGACGAATATTCTAACAGGCTCGAAGAAATAATGAAATACACTAAAGAGAAAAAGAAAGAAGGAAAAAAAATAATCATGGGAGGAGATTTTAACGCACATGCAACCGCATGGGGGTCAAGCAAGACAAACGAAAGAGGAAGAGTTGTTATGGAAGCACTATTAAACAATAGACTGCATCCCATAAAACCAGAGGGAGTCCCCACCTTCCTACATGGGGCAAGGAAATCAAACATAGACTTTGTGGCCCTTTCAAGTTTTAATAAAACGAAAATTCACTCACAGGTACTTGATACTGAAACGGACTCGGACCACAGATACATTCTCACCACTATAGAAACGGAAACAAGCATACCAAGGAAATGCCAATTTAGACCTAAATGGAGAACTAGCCAAGAAACGATGGGCCCACTAAAAATAGCATTTAGTAGAACTATTGAGGAAGAAAACTTAAATAATAAAACGACATACGGTAAGCAAGACGAAGAGAAATTGTTAACTAAACTCACTTCTGTTTTAGACGAGAACCTGCCCGTAACAAACTCTAAACATAATAAGGACCTTAAAGTAAACCTGTGGTGGCGAAAAGATATCGGAATAATAAGAGATACGGCGAGAAAAACAAAAAGGAAAATACAAAGGGAAAGAACCAAAGTAAAGAAGAAAGGAAAAGGGACAGAAGAGCTGGAAATCCTTGAAACCCTCTATAAAGATACTCTCAAAGACCTAAGAAAGAAAATATCCCAAGCGAAAATAGAGAAATGGAAAGAGTTCTGCGAAGAATTGAACGAGGACGTATGGGGGAAGCCATATAAAACGATCATAAACAAGGTAAAAATGACCACTCCACCGGCAACGCTGTCAAATGAATTTTTGGAAACAATCCTGAGAGGGCTCTTCCCGAAAATACAGACGGAGGAAGCAAATAACGAAGCAGTAAGAACGGAAGAAGAAGAGGAAGAAGAAGGAAACGAAGACCTAACCTTTCCTGAAATTACGGAAGAAGAGATTAGGATTGCTGCTACGAGAATCACTCCGAGGAAAGCAGCGGGCCTGGATGGAATGCCACCGGAAATTATCAGAGAACTAGCTATGCATAGACCAGACCCCTTCGCGGCTCTGTTCACGGGTATTCTGAGAAGAGGAAAAATGCCAAAAGAATGGAAAAGGGCGAGAACGGTACTCCTGAGGAAACCCGGTAAAGATCCCTCCCTGATCTCAGCGTACAGGCCTATTTGCATAATAAACGCAATCGCCAAATTGTTTGAATACGTGTTGAAAGGAAGATTCGCAGAATTTATGGGAGAGCAACCCTTCGAAAAAGACCAATATGGTTTCACGAAGGGGAAATCCACCATACACGCAATGGACAACGTAAAGAAAGAGATCAAAAAGTGCATCGAAAGACAAAAATATTCGACTATGGTCGCCTTAGACATCAAAAACGCATTTAACACGCTGAAATGGAACACCATATTTAAAGAATTGGAGAAAAGAAATACTCCCGAGTATTTAATAAAGATAAGCGAGAATTATTTTAAAGACAGGGAAATTCAGGAAGCAACAGACAAAGGAATTAGAACAATAGCCGTTCTGTCGTCAGTAATGCCGAATCAAGGAGGTTTAAGAGCAAACTATAGACGCTTCTATTACATGGTACTTGAGTCCATAGTACTATACGGGGCTCCCATCTGGGCGGAAGCTTCACTTATCAGAAGTAATCGGCAACTACTCAGAAATACGCAAAGAATAGGATTAGCCAGAATTGTATCAGCGTATAGGACTGTCCCCACCGAGACACTGGCCGTCCTAACGGGAGTAATCCCCTGGGACATCAAAATTAGGGAAAGAGTTAATCTGTTTAACTGGGAAAACGTATTTTTAGACGGAACGAGCAACAACAGCAATAGCAGGGAAAGAACGAGAAGAAATGCGGCCACGAGGATCCCAGCAGGCGGATATAGAGATGTTTCACCAGAGGAAGCGGAATTCAGGGATAGGTACGACATCCCGGAGGAAACAAGAAGGATGCCAAACTTCGAGGAATTCCTGGCCGGAAGAAACGAAGAGCCAGAGGAAACAAGAAGAAGAGCTACCAAAAGATGGCTTAAGAAGGAGGCTAGGGACCAATCCTATATCGAATGGCAAAACGCTTGGGACAAGGAGAAAGTGGGAAGATGGACTTATAGGTTGATCTCAGATATCGAACTCTGGCAGAATAGAAAACATGGACACTTAAACTTTCACTTAACACAGGCCTTCACAGGGCATGGAGTATTTAACAGTTTCAGATTTAAAATCGGCAAAGCGGCGGAGGACAAATGCTGGTATCATGCGGATCAAATAGATACGCCCGAACACACGATTTTCCAATGCTCAAAATGGGAGGAGGAAAGGAAGATTTTAAGAAAGGAATTGGATATGGAACTCGGAAACTTCACACCAGAAGGAGCGATGGAAAGGATACTGAGGACAGAAAAATACTGGAATAGCTTTACTACATTCTGTACAACGGTGATGAAGGAGAAAGAAGTAGAGGAACGAAAAAGGACGAGGGAGGCGCAAGAAGAAGACCCTCTAAACAGTACAAACCTTTCTGTCCTTTTAAATTAGGTGAATAGGTGACTACCGAAGCGGAGGAAAGAGGGGAAGGCTCCTATGGGATGAACCGGGACGATTATGCGAGTAGCCAGCAGTAGAGATCAGGAGGCGCCCAAGGCTGAGGGATAAAGGGACTGCGATAGACTCGATGAGTGGACCCGGGCCTGGAATCCTAAAGCGGGAGTAGCAATCTGGTCAGGGGGCTGGCGGAGGCGGAAAAAAGTCCAAGTCAAACCATGGAAGCTGGATTAACAGTGGAAGAAATTAAAATAGTAAATATATTATACAGCGAAATGACGGTATCGAACAAGCGAATACAATGTAAATACAAAAATTATAACATATCTCTCTCTCGCGTAGATTAGGGCAATCAAAAGCGATAGCCCACGAACTCTCCGTACGAATCGCGCACGTAGAATTCGTGGCAAACAAAAAACTAGGATAATAGTAAATTATTATGATCATAGAGATCGTTTAGAGTAGATCTCTGTAACAATAGGACAAGTTTAATGTAAGGAACCTCTATCGAAGGAGTTCCACATTTACTAATAGAGTAGAGGACCCTACCTGACCGACATCGGTAAAAAGGAAAAGGAGGAACTCTTCCGATAGAAGGAGATAGCAGAGAAATTAAGAGTAGAGTTACTTAACTTACCTACAGCGCACAAAGAAGACATTTGCAGGTGGAGAAAATCGAAGTTGAAACGGTTGCGTTCTTAAGGTGCGGCCACATGGCGTTTATAGTTAACAAGATGGCGGAACAGATAACCGAGACTGTTAGGAAATTGTTAATTTTATTGATTAAACAGTTATTGGACATCGATGGGACTAGAGATGTGAACGCGGCGAGTTTGTTACGGAAACCGTGCATCTGATGAAGAAATGTTTACGAAAAGCGATTTGGTTTTCAATATATAATAACTTTTTTAGCGTAGCAAAAAATATAAAAATCTAAATAGTACAAAAGAGCCGGACAGGAAAAAGAATAAGAAGTCATTAGAGGTATTAACACCCTAGATCAAAGGGCTGAGGAGAAATTCAACAAAACAAGGCAAAACGGAGACAGAGACAACATACGTAGAAAGAACAGTAAAGACAAAGAGAGAAATACTTCGATACCTCGACTCGCTAAATTCCTCGGTAAGAGCATTTTCGCGAGCAAGACAAAAGTATAAAAGTTAAAATTAGGAAAAGAAAAAGCTTGATACTAAATAAATTTCTAGACAAAATGATTAAGAGGGTGAAGGTCCTGCGAAGACTTGCTCGCGTGAGCCCGCATCGATGTTCAATAAACAAGTATGAGCTAATTAGTTAAACAAATAATATACAGCATTTCGAGATAAAAATTTAGAATTCCAGACAGTACAAAAGATAGATTAAAGGAATAGAAACAACTATTATTAGAGGTATTAACAGAATAAAATCAACGGTACAAGAATTATTTAAGAGCATAAATATTAGAGGAAGAAAGACAAACATACGGTAACCTAGTAGAGCAAAACAAAGACAATGATACTTTAAGAAATGGAATTCGAAATTTGGAGAAAAGAAAGGTCATTCGCTCCACAAGGAAAAGTTCGTCGGAGGTCGGGACTTTTTTTTCTCCCAACAGCAGAAACACGCAGGCGTTGCTAAAGACGACACAATAAAGGTCTTGACTAAATATAGACTTGGCAAACGTACTTTTTCGAAATAACTCTGGAGGGGGAAACGGTGGCCGAGAAGCCGCCTGGTAACTGAGACCCACGCAGAGCGGTCTTAACTCTGGAGGGCATAGGACATCCAGTCAGAGTTACTCAGATTCGTTTGTTTTTTCGATAGGTGCGTTTAAAGAGGACTTAGTGCGAGCATTTCATAGGCATTATTAGGAATAATAAAGTAGTGGCTAGATTAGAAGTATAGGAGTGCCGAGTGTTGTGGGGCGGCGGGGGCGTACGCGGCAGCAAGGAGCTAAAAAGTGGAAAAGAAAATAACATCCAAGCATCGGTTACGTATTCTCCCACTGTTTGGTAACAAAGAGAGGGACGAGCACGATAAACGAGCTTCTTTATACTTTCCTGCCCTCCACCCGGCTTTGGTAACAAAGTCTGAGGCGTGGAAGGGCGATAGGCTGTCTCCTTGCTGGCGCGTGGGCGTCCGACGGCAAAATCCCGGGCCGTTAATTTCCGGACTCGGCAGCCGACGGCAAAAACCCGGGCCGTTAATTTCCGGACTCGGTATCCGACGGCGGGATTCGAGCTCGCGCCGTAAATTTCTGGACTCGGGTGACAGAGTGCGACGGCAAGCACCGGTGCCGTAAGTTTTCGGATTCAGCTCAATTCGACGACTTAAGTGTTACCCTCGTGGGTGGTAGTGCCGACAGGGACAGGGAAAGAGTGGACAGTTCGGCTTTTCAAGTTGCGATTTGTGGAAAAAATGTCCAAGAACTTGATGTACGCACGGTAGGGTGCGTACAGAAAATTTCTGGACAAAAATTGTGTCGTGCTATAAATTCCCTGACAGTGAGACTTGGACTAGGGTTCTTCTCGCGCCATAAATTCCTGGACGGGAAATTCTCGGGCCGTAAGTTTTCGGACGGGAGATCTTAACGTGAAAATTTATAGAAGGGGTGCTAGCGTTTAGGTTGTAGGGTGAGTACCTATAAATTCTGGACAAAAATTTGCTCGTTCCTTAAATTCCTGAACAGCGAGACTTAGGCGAGGTTTCGTCTCCCGACGGGAAAATCGCGGGCCGTTAATTCTCGGACGGAAAATCCGGGTGCTGGGTTTTTATCTTTAGGTTAGATTTAGAATAGGCTGCACGTGCCTAGCGTTTAGCGGTTAAGCTTAGTATGTTAATATAGCGAGAGAGAGAACAGCGGTCAAGTTGTGTTGTCAGTTTCTAGTTTAAATAAAGAGAGGTAACATTTTCGAAAGGTTAGATTAGGAGAGCGGTTTCAGCAGTTGAGGTGTTGAGATAGCGCAGATTTCGAATACTCTTTAGAGGTTTTTTCAATTGCTTAGGCAATTTAGTTACGGCGAGATAATTATCAGTGGTGTTTTTCTCCTGTGTCGGTGTTCTAAATAGTGCAGCAGTGCGGTGCTACTGTAGGGATCCGGAGGAGGGAAGCTGGCTGACCAGGCAAGGACGTCTACGTATCGACAAGGAACCTTTAAGTAAAGCAGGGGATTTTCAATCGGAGCGGGGGTCGTCGGGTTCTCCCAGGCTTTGGAAACAAAGCGTGGGACGAGAACGGCGAACGGGCTCCCCCCAGTCTACTCACCAGCCTCTACCCGGTTTTAGAAATAAAACTCGAGGCTGTGGAAGGATTCTTGGTCCGTTCCTTGGCGGTACGCGGGTGTCCGGCCGCTCTACAGGTGTCAGGAACGAGGTTAGATTGGGGCAGTAAAGGTCAGGTGCGAGCAGATAGGGTGCCACTGGCACGCCCGCGAGCTACAAAGTTCTGTGAAAGTGTCAATAGTGGACGGGAGAGAGGTGATAGGAATTAGATTCTGGCTGAAAAGCCCCGTCTTACAATCCGACGGGAAAAACCAGGTTCGGGCCGTTAATTCTCGGACTCGGCGGCCGACGGCAAAAACCCGGGCCGTTAATTTCCGGACTCGGTATCCGACGGCAAAATCACGGGCAGTTAATTTCAGGACAAGAGTTGCGACGGCTAGTGAAAGTTTAGGGCGAAAAGTATCCGAACTGGTTTACATTAATTCCACACGGTAAAAGTCCAGGGAATCTGTGACAGTTCGGGGACCATTAGTTTTCGGAACTCGGGTAATTCAAAGAATTAAGGAGTACCCTTGAGTGAGGAAGAGTAGGCAAGGACAGGAAATAAATAGAAAAGTTCGATTTTACAATCTGTGCGTTTTGAAAAAATGTCTAAGAACTAGAAGTACTCACGTACAGGAGTACCTATAAATTCTGGACAAAAATTAGCTCGTTCCTTAAATTCCCGGACAGCGAGACTTAGGCGAGGTTTTGTCTAGCGACGGGAAATTCGCGGGCCGTTAATTCTCGGACGGAAAACCCAGGTGCTGGGTTTTTATCTTTAGGTTAGATTTAGAATAGGCTGCACGTGCCTAGCGTTTAGCGGTTAAGCTTAGTATGTAAATAGAGCGAGAGAGAGAGCAGAGGTTAAGTTTGAAGTCATTTTCTAGTTTTTAATAAAGAGAGGAAACATTTTCGAAAGGTTAGGTTAGGTTAGGTTAGGTTAGGTTAGGTTAGGTTAGGTTAGGTTAGGTTAGGTTAGGTTAGGTTAGGTAAGGTCAGAACGGTGTTGGCTTTAGGGGTGCAAACTTGGTGAAGCGACACTGCTAGACAGGATAGTTTAGAGAAAGTTAGGACTTTTCATGAAAATTGTTTAGTTTAATATACTTAGGTGGTGGCTAGTGTTAGGATTAATCTTAATCATAATTTTTGAAATTTATCTACGTTTTTAGGGAACCGCGTGTAGGTTATTGAGTATTTACTGCTTAGCGATCAGCGATCTTTTCTAGTGATTGGGTGCGGTGAATGTTTGTTGGTGCCGTTCTGCTGAGTGTGTGTGGCCCGTCCGCGGCGGTGTCGTGGCGTACCAGGGTGTTTAACGCGGAATCCGGATAATTCTGCAAGGGGTTCGTGTCAGAAGTCTCCGGACAAGTCCTAGGGTGTCACTGTGGAAAGTGTCCGGAGACTTAGGAAACGAGTCGTTTCGGAAGATTCCGGACGAATAAAAATAAGGAATTAGAGACCCTGTTTCGGAGGGTCGGACCTCCAAGAGCTCCGCACTCTTCGGGCAGTGAAATTTTTAAGAAATTCAAAAATTTTTTCGTGTCCGGAAACTTTTGATAAGAGCTAATCGTGGAGGAAGTCTCCGGACTCCTTTAAATTTCGTTTTTTTTTGCGGTATTAGGGTGCGTTAGACTTTTACGAGTAGGTGAACCGGAGAGTAAAAGTGGAAAGTGAATCCCGTACGTGCGAGAGTGGGGGTTATTAGAATAGTTAAGTATAATTACTGTGTGCGAGCGTTTAAGGCAATATTAGAGTGCGTGTGTAAGAAGTGTCGACGAATTTTTGTAGTTTTAGGATTGTTGTGGGTTAGGTGGAGACTTCTCCAATAAATAAGGAAAATTTCTTAATATCTTGGTGTTTTGTCAAGTAGTTTAGAACCCTTATAACAATAATACGGAAGGAAGAGGGTTCCAGGGCCCAGCCCGGTCCAAAATGCCGGTGGAGCATTCGCCACACGATAAAGATCCAGGGAAAATAGATACGGGGCAGGTGAGACAAAGGTGTCATTCCCAGGGCTATTCCCAGGATAATCCGATAGAGATTGATTTGGAAAAGACCACAGGGCAAAAAAGGAAAATGGGGGACAATGGAGGAGATGGAGCGGGGGTTTCGGAGAAACCAAAATATGAGGGAAAGCGAGAATCAGGAATAGGAATTAGAGGGGATAATAGCGACTATAATAAAAGATCGAGGAAAGATGCGGATGTAGAAAGCCTTAGAACAAAATTAGAGGATCTAAGAGGAGCTCTTAAAAAAATTAAGCCAACTGCAGACGCACTAAGAACTTACTGTTGCGGGAATAAGTGCATAAAAGATGAGGCGAAGGTAAATTCGACCACGGTGGTATTCGGACTAGGAAGGGCTATTAAAATCATGGAGGAGATAGAGAGTCTAATAAAGGGTAGAGTAGTTTTAGGAGGAGAGGGAAGTAACAAAGAAACTCAGGTTACCCTCTCACTGAAAGTTAAGGATACACAAGGGTTGTATAAACACAAATTCACTCAGAGTTCTCCAGATCTGTTAAGTGCAAGAAAAGATTTAAAGGTTAATGGGGCAGTAAGGAGAAACCTAGAGAGAAATCTAGAAAATGAGACGGTTCAGGGCCAGTTACAAGGGGGGGAAGTATGGATAAACGATAAAGAAAGAAAGGAGCAGGCTAGGAAAGAGAAGCTAGAAAGAAAAAGAGTGGAACAGGAGGAGAAGAGTAGGAAGATAGAAAGAGAAAAGATGGAGAGAGCAGCCAGGAAAAAATTAAACCCCCCGCCTCCTAAACCAGAGGCAATTTTAGTCAAGGCTTCAAAGGAAAGAACGTTCGCAGATTTATTTAAGGAATTAAAAACTAATGCAGGTGATAAAATCGGAGGGATCCAGACGATTAGGAAATCCAGGGGGGGTGATCTCCTTATCGAACTGCAGAAGGAAACGAATAGCTGTGAATTTGAGAGAGTTGTTAAGGAATCGTTAGGTCCGACACAACAGACAAGGAGACTTGTACAAAGGGTTAATTACGAGATAAAGGAAATTGATCCGACCTTGGAAAAGGAGGACATACGCGAGGAACTTGCGAGGAAATTGAATCTTGACATCGAGGAGATAGAGTTTAAGAATTTGAGATACGGCTTTGGGGGAACGAAAACAGCAGTTATCTCGCTTCCTAAGACGATAGAGGGGAAAAACCTTGAAGGAAACAGAATTAGATTAGGGTTCACCTCATGTAAAATAAAGGTTGCGTTGAACATTGTCAGGTGCTTCAAGTGTCATGACTTTGGTCATATGACCTACACGTGCCCAAATAAACATTTAGAGAGCCTAGTGTGTAGGAAATGTGGTAGGGAAGGGCACGCGATCAACGAATGCCCAAACGAGAAAAGATGCATTCTATGCACTAGACTGGGAGTGCGACAGGAGGACACAGTTCATGTGGCCGGGGCCATGAACTGCCCTCAATTTCGCAAATATGTGGCGCAGATAAGCGAGGGAAAGACGCAAAATTCAATATGAGGATCCTTCAGATCAATTTGAACCATGCCAAGCTGGCTCATAATTTATTATACCAGACGGCAATACAATTAGCGGTGGATCTGGTCTTAATTTCGGAACCATTACGTAATCCGGGTAGTTGGATCTTCACAGAAGGTACCAGCAACGCGGCAATATGGGTTACGGGAAACAGGGGATTAAAAAATCAGGAGGACGGAAACGTTCAGGGAGAAGATTTTGTGGCTGTCAGAATAGGCCAAATGACGGTAATCAGTGTATATATGTCCCCGAATGTTTCCCCGGAGTTGTATGCCAAAAAACTAGATAAATTGGAGAGCTTCATCAAAAAGGAAAGAAAGGAGGGTAGGAAGATTATAATAGGGGGGGGCTTTAATGCAAAGTCACCTGCATGGGGGTCCAAAGAACAAAGTACGAAAGGCACGCTAACGCTCGAAATGCTTTTGGACCAAAATCTATATCCGGTAATACCCATAGGAGGACCGACATTCGAGAGGAGAAACGCGTCATCCGTGATAGACTTTGTGGCCTCCTCTCCTGAAATCCAGGAGGGAGGGAAGCTTTTGTGCAAGGTGCTCAGGAAGGAATCGGGCTCAGACCATAAATATTTACTGACGGAAGTAGAGATGGAAATTGTAGGTAACTTGGAGAACCCGAGAATCTGCAGATGGAAAGTAACCCCACAAGGACTAATGAAGCTCGGTAGGGTGCTTGATAGACGCCTGCAAGAAGGGAATTTGGTAGGTGTAGATACTATGGACCAAACTCAGATCGAGGGAATGCTGAAACTTTTACCAGAAGTATGTGACGAAGCGCTGGAAAAAACGGGACAGAGGAGAACAAAACGAGAGAACCCTTGGTGGAACAAGGAAATTGAAGCAGAAAGAAGGAAAGCGCAGAGCTTAAGAAGACAAAAGCAAAGAGCGAACAAAAAAGGGGCTGTGGACGAGGCGGAGGCGCTATATGCGCTATATAAACACACTAAAAAAGAGCTCAATAAATTGATTCTAAAAGCGAAAGATAAAAGCTGGGACGAGCTTTGTAATACAATAGAAAAGGACGTGTGGGGAAAACCCTACAAATCCATAATGAAGAGGGTGAAAGGGGTCACCCCACCCCCTGCTCTATCTGGACAAGTTGCTGAAAAGGTAATGCTTGGTTTATTTCCGCAGGAATATATTGAGGAGAGGACTAACCCTGGAACAGGAGCAGCATGTGAACGCAGACACAGCGGAGGACAGGAGGTGAGAAGCTCGGAGGAGGACTTCCCGAAGATTACCACGATTGAAATTCAGAAGGCAGGGTAGCTGCTAAAGGCTGGAAAGGCGGCTGGTACGGATGGAATGCCGCCGGAAGCAATCAAGGCGATCCTGACAGTGAGACCTGAGTGCTTCGCAGCAATGTTTAACGGAATTATGAAGAGCAGCAACATTCCAGAGCAGTGGAAAAGAGCGAGAACCATCCTTTTAAGAAAGCAAGGTAAGGACCCAGCCTCCCCCTCCGCTTACCGCCCTATTTGTATTATAGATGCGGCTGCCAAGCTCCTGGAGTATGTCCTGAAAGGAAGAATGCTGGACCACATGGGAACAACTCCATATAGACCGGAGCAGTATGGCTTTTGTAAAGGAAAGTCTACTGTCCACGCTATGGATTTCCTCAAGAAACAAATGGATGAGGCTTCCAAACATTTCAGGTACGCAGCTGTAGCGGCATTAGACGTTAAAAACGCGTTTAACTCCCTCAGCTGGCAGAAAATCTTAGAGGAAATGGAGGAAAGAAGAATGCCAATGTACCTAAAGGCACTAATTCGGGACTACTTCAGGGGCAGGGTAGTAACGTACCAGTCTACCGAAGGGCAGGTGAGCACTGTAATGCGGAGGGGGGTTCCACAGGGGTCAGTTTTAGGGCCACTGCTCTGGAATATGGTTTACGATGGGCTGCTGAAAAGACCACTTCCTCCGCTGTGTATCAGAAGAGCGTTTGCGGACGATGTGGTCATCATGGCCCAGAGCAGAAATCTGATGAAATTAAAAAGGAATTTAGAAGACATCATAGAGGACACAAAAAACTGGATGGCTTCAGCAGGGCTAGACTTGGCGGAACAAAAAACCGAGGTCATGATGGCAAACCGTAAGAAACTACCTGAGGGCTTCTGTTTCAGGGTTGGTAATGCGGAGATAAAACCTTAGAAAACATTGAAATATCTAGGAGTAATTTTTGACAACCAGAGACTCTTTATTAAGCACATGGAGACGGCAACAAACAAGGCAATTAAAACGATGGCGGCATTGAGCAGATTGATGACAAACCAAATGAAGACGTCCCAGAAAGCTAGGAAATTGTTTTATCTGACAATGGAGGCGACCGTACTATATGGGGCACCGATTTGGAGCGCAACGGCAAACAAAGTGTTCACAACGAACGCGCTAAAAAGGACGCAGAGAATGGGACTTGCTAGAATCGCAGCGGCCTATAAAACGGTTCCAGTGGACACCCTATGTGTATTGACGGGAATACCTCCATGGGACGTTAAGGCAGACGAAAGAAGGGTAATTTTTGAATGGGAGAACTACTTTCTAAATTTCCAGCACGAGGAGATGGGAGGGAATAGAACTAGGTACACTGGGACCAGGAGTAGACAAAGGTCCTTCAGGGAGGAAGAGGAAGACGAAGAATTCGAGGAAGAAACGATAGAGGAGCTTCCGGACTTAGGCCAAATGGAAAGATCTGTGGTAGCAGGAGACGATGAAGAAGGGAGGACAAAAACAATCAAGAACGAGATAAGGAAAATTGCAAAGCAAAGGACGATGGGAAAGTGGCAGGCTAAATGGGAAGCGGCCACCGTAGGAAGGAAAACCTATGAACTAATCCCAGATATAGAAGGGTGGATTAATAGAAAGCATGGTGACCTTGATTTTTATGTAACACAGGCACTAACCGGACATGGGGTATTCAATACCTTCAGACATAGGATAGGGAAGGCCCAGAACCCGGCTTGCTGGCATCACCCAGAGGTGGAGGACGACCCAGAGCACACATTCATCGATTGCGACCAATGGGAAGTCGAGAGAAGTAGCCTGATAGAAAAACTGGGGCTGGAGGAGGGTGTATTATCAATGAAGAAGTTAGTAGAGGAAATGCTTCGTAGTGAGAGCGGCTGGAGGGCGGTCAAAGGATTTTTCAAGGCCATCTTGACCAAAAAGGAAGTAGAAGAGAGAAGAAGAGAGAGGAGGAGTAGGGAATCCGATCACGAGTAGTGATAAGTTAAGTATAGACAATAGGTTACTTTAGAGATTCAATTTCGAGCAGTCACATACTCTGTTCTTTCCGCCGTAGATTTCCGAGTTGAAGGAGGGGTCGGGACGGAGGGGGGACCCCCATTTGGCCGTCGTCTCCGGGGAAGGGGAGGGAGGAAGCGAGATTCCAGCCTATCCTGTGTGAGAAGCTTCAACAGCGGGTCCAGGTCGGCCGGAGGACAAGCAGAACTCAGAACCAACACCGGGGAGGCGCGGGTGATCGGGGGATCTTCTCCTCTCCGCCCCCGGCCCCTCTGGATGCAAGGAGACGGCGTGTGAGGATGGATGCGGACTGCTCAGCTAGAGAAGAAAGAAGTAAACCGAAGTAGATGTCAGTAAAGAATCGTTTAAGGCGTATATTAAGAAACGGAAAGTCGAATTCCTTGTAAAAATAAGTAAAATAACGCAAACTCACTCTCGCACGGCTACTAGTAGTTTATAACAAGTATAGAGTATGGACGTTGAAGCGAATAATAGGTTATATTGTAATACGAGCAGAGCATTGTCACGCCAGGGTAGGGTACTAGAAGGAAGAGGCAGTAAAGAAGGGACTACAGAGAAAGAGAGAAAAGAAAGAGAGAGAGAGAGAGGGTGTAGGTCGTAGTCCAAGGGAACCTGAAACAAAGAAAAAGAAAAATAAAAATTCATTAGTAGTAAATGGGGAGGCATGTACGCGTATGCATATGAGAATATGCAGGCGGGTACATGCACCCTCATAAGATAGAATTCTTACCAAATGATGAACCTGAAATGAGAATTAGACGCAAGGATAGGGAGTGATGTGGAGAGGATAACCATAGAACTGAAGGTTTTAGGGAACGCTTAGGGAGGGGCAGGAAATTTTCTCTTAAAGTAAAGGTTAAAATAAAATAAATTCAAATAGAAGGCAACTATTTTATTTAGTGCAGCAAAGAATACAGACGAAAGTAGATATAATGTATGTGAATACAGAAGAGAAAGTACAAAGTTAATCAAGAGGTATGGGTGCCCCTTCAAGGGAGATGCAAGCCTCCCAGCGGGCGGGTAACTCTTCGAGAATGCCTCGAGAATAGAATGATCGGGGTTGACCCCTGATATATCGCATAAAGTGGTCACAGATATCGTCGACCCCCTGATCTCTCATGTGAATCTGAGTACGACGATAACGGCGATACCGAGAAAAAAGATAGAAGTCGGTAGGGGAGAGATCGGGAGAACGGGGCGGATGTGTTAACACTTCGATACCCCTCTCCTCGTATCTCTTCTGTGCAACATCAGAAGTATGAGGGGTAGCCCCATCCTGTAATAACATAGGTGGGCTACTGTTGGGACATAGCATTCTAAAAGCATCAAGGGCGTGATCAAGTAGGGTTGCATGTACGTCGCCCGTTAAGAAAGAATCGGGTGGGAATCGATGACAGTGTAAGACCCCCGCACTACACCACCACACGCTGATCTTCTGACGATGGGGAGCGGGGCGAGGTGCTGGGGGCGGGAGGTCCGCCTGAGGCGGACGAGGGCGCCAATAGCGGAGGGGGTTGTGTCCCTCGTAAATGAGCCAGATTTCATCGCAAGTTATAATGCGTTGAAGAAATGAAGGGTCGTCCTCATGGCGGAGTAGCAACTCCACACAGGACTCGACACGAGCTTCAAGTCGCTCGATAGTGAGTATATACTCGTACCCTGAGGCGCGGTTCTTACGAAAGTTCAACTCCCGTAGGCGACGCATCATGGTAGTGGTGCTTACACCGACACGCTCCGCTAGCTCAGACAATGTGAGC
Source organism: Lasioglossum baleicum (assembly GCF_051020765.1). Classification (NCBI taxonomy): domain Eukaryota; kingdom Metazoa; phylum Arthropoda; class Insecta; order Hymenoptera; family Halictidae; genus Lasioglossum; species Lasioglossum baleicum. Next base: position 497,268 of record NW_027469147.1, on the reverse strand, counting down.
TGGGGGGCTTGCTGGATTTGGGCGATTAGAAAGCTGGCATCAAGTTGGTGCACAGGCGGTCGGCCACTCCGGGGGCGGTCCTCAATGTCGTTACGACCGGCGCGATACTGCGCGTACAAACAATAGAGCTGGGAGCGTGATATGATCTCTCCATAGGCGCGGGTGACTTTCTGCAGGGCGACCATAGGCTCCTCCCCTGTAGCATACATCGTATGGACTATGGCGCGTACCCTCTCTCTGGATAGGGTACTAGATGAATCCTATTATAGGACAGAAAAAGAAAGAAAGGAAATCAATTCCAGTAATGCGATGAAATATAATATAGTCAGTTAATATAAAAAAGAGAAAGAAGTACCTGGGGCGAGGAAGGGCCTGGAGAGGATCGTCTCGATCCGGACGAAGTGGAAGGCATCTCCTCAGCCATAATAAGGTAGTAGAGTCTGAAAAAGGAGAAAATAAAGGTTATTAGGACATGTACATGTAAGTAGATAATAATGTAAAACATACGTAAGAATGGATGAAAGAGGAGAGAAGAAGAAGCGTGTAAGAAAGCGTTAGTTGATATAGTGCGCTTCGTACTGTAAATATACTGAATTGTTACAAGGCGGCGAAGTGACCGGTAAACAGCGTGACTACGAAACAAAAGGTGACCGAACAATGTGAACGTGACGTCTCTTCGCAGAGGCTTGTTCGTTTGTTTATTACTAGTGATTCTAGAGGTTTAAAAGAAAAGTAAATACCTCTGCGAGGAAACGAGTGCGTGGAGGTCAAGTGAGAATGCGGAAAGATATAAACACACAGGTCACAACTGACAAATTTCAAAAGTGTACGGTGAAACGGAGCCAAGTTCGAGAAAGGAGACAAAGAACAGTACAGGGGAAGGGGATAGATCTCGATCCATAAAGCAAGTGGAGGAACCCGATACGAACCAGAACGGTGTTGGCTTTAGGGGTGCAAACTTGGTGAAGCGACACTGCTAGACAGGATAGTTTAGAGAAAGTTAGGACTTTTCATGAAAATTGTTTAGTTTAATATACTTAGGTGGTGGCTAGTGTTAGGATTAATCTTAATCATAATTTTTGAAATTTATCTACGTTTTTAGGGAACCGCGTGTAGGTTATTGAGTATTTACTGCTTAGCGATCAGCGATCTTTTCTAGTGATTGGGTGCGGTGAATGTTTGTTGGTGCCGTTCTGCTGAGTGTGTGTGGCCCGTCCGCGGCGGTGTCGTGGCGTACCAGGGTGTTTAACGCGGAATCCGGATAATTCTGCAAGGGGTTCGTGTCAGAAGTCTCCGGACAAGTCCTAGGGTTTCACTGTGGAAAGTGTCCGGAGACTTAGGAAACGAGTCGTTTCGGAAGATTCCGGACGAATAAAAATAAGGAATTAGAGACCCTGTTTCGGAGGGTCGGACCTCCAAGAGCTCCGCACTCTTCGGGCAGTGAAATTTTTAAGAAATTCAAAAATTTTTTCGTGTCCGGAAACTTTTGATAAGAGCTAATCGTGGAGGAAGTCTCCGGACTCCTTTAAATTTCGTTTTTTTTTGCGGTATTAGGGTGCGTTAGACTTTTACGAGTAGGTGAACCGGAGAGTAAAAGTGGAAAGTGAATCCCGTACGTGCGAGAGTGGGGGTTATTAGAATAGTTAAGTATAATTACTGTGTGCGAGCGTTTAAGGCAATATTAGAGTGCGTGTGTAAGAAGTGTCGACGAATTTTTGTAGTTTTAGGATTGTTGTGGGTTAGGTGGAGACTTCTCCAATAAATAAGGAAAATTTCTTAATAAAAAAAAGGTTAGGTTAGGTTAGGTTAGGTTAGGTTGGGGTCTGAGGGATACGGTGTTCTCCAATGATGACTCGAAATCATTGGAGGATATGACTGCAGTGGCGGTGGTCCGTACCCTAAAATCCTCTCGCTCCACCTCCTCGTGGTGAACCCTGGGACACACTGCGATGTGTGCTAACGGAGCGAGTGGTCGGAACTGGGCCGCAAGATGTCGGCCCAGGACCGTAGACCGCAAACCGGAAGGTTCCGGAGCCGGGGGGCTTGCCTTTACCGGCCGGCCCTGCGAGGAGGAGAAACCTCTTTAAAAAACTCCTTAACTCCAAGTTTCGGCATGCGGCGAAGGAGACTACTCCCGGGAACGCGGAGCGCCGGGAGTGGGTCTGGTGGGTGCACCGGACCAATAGCATGCCACCTCCGGGGTAACAGCCCGCCCCTCGGAGTATTTGGGGCTTCCTTAGACAAGGCGGCTCTGCCTAAGGTGACCTGTAGTTCCGACCACGCTCGTGGGAATCTCATGGAAAAACAAGATATATTAAAATACCTAAAAAACCCTAAAAACCTAAAAAAAAAAGTGAGAAGGAGGAGAAGGAGGAGAAGGAAACACCAGACCTAGTGGAGGGCAGTATCTACGAGATATCTGACACCAGTATGCAAGTAGGCGCTGCGGCAGACATAGAGAGAGACGTACCAACATACACGTCTACTCCCTTCAAAATACAGACAGAGGCAAACATATTTACCCCCTCCAAGGCGCTTTCGAGGAGTCCTACAAGAACATCTGTGAGTCAAACGATCAAGGAAACAGGACTTGCTCAAACGGCAATAAGACCGAGATCACGGTCTGACTCGGATATGATTGAAGTGGTAGAGGACATGGAGACCCTCGACTTTGAGTTCGAACAGGAATCCCCGGAACAACTGAGGAAGCGGAAAAGGACCACTAACAGGGCCGAAATCATGACTGACAGTAATATGAATGCAAACATTAAGACACTGACAGATGCGCTAAAAGACCTCTCGGGATTAGTCAAAGGTCGAGAAGGTATAAAACTAGACATAAAATCGGCCATTACAAGGGGACGATTAAGATCTTTAATGGCTTTCAACGGGCGTACAAAAGCTCCCAAGACAGAGACCTTACGGCTAATAAACAAAACCACCCGGAAGAAACAAGTGGCAGGAAAAACAAAACAGAAGACTCTCTCACCAAAACACAGTCGATCCAGGCTGAGCGAGGTAAGAAGACTCCGGAGACCCGCACCATGGGCACCCAGACGGGTAACCCTGAAGAGCTAGACCCTGAAGAGATGGAATCCTGGAAAGGGAGAGAAATCACTTATGTAAATTTCTGTACACTTCAGGACAGAAAATGGAACTCTGCGAGCTTCCAAAAGACAAAGATTTATAACACCAATATACTTAATGTCAAAGAAGCAGACATAGCATGTTTCACACCAGTCGATCTGAAAGTGGAAAAAGGTATTAGCAAAATCATCCTAGACAAATTCCAAGGACAGGAGGAGATGCTGGAGCAGGACCCCGTCCTGGGCTCGGTCCTATATCTGGTCGTGGCCACATGTCTCCCTGGTCGGAAAGGCAGACCAGTATCCAAAATTTTGGAAGAGAAATTTATATACCACCTTATAGATAGGGAACGTGATGCGAGCCCCATCAACATGGAGAACGTCTACAAGGCCATCAAGGAACTGAAAGACATTGCCGTAGAAAACGATAGACAGAACATAGCGATTAGCTATGAGCAGATGGACCCAGTTATCTTGAGGAAGATGGTTGAAGTCATTTTCTTCAACACAAACATTAAAATTAACATCCATTGTAAAGGGGAGAACAAAAGACCACAAAATGACACGGAGACGATTCTGATCAATAATGGAATAAAATCATACGCCGAGACGCTTAAAGAACTAAAAAACAATATCAATATAGACAAGGAGGGCTTCACCATCGCGGGTGTAAAATACAGCAAAAAGGGAGAAGTGATGGTGTCAATAAAGGGAGGATCCACGAAAGCCTCTAGTTTCAGTACCCTAATAAATACAAGGATTGCAGGAGCAAAAACAATGGTCTTCGGCTCCTCGAAAAAGGTACTACATTTGAAACAACTGGACGGCGATGTCACTGCAAATGATATCAGTAAGGCCATAGCTGAATACTTACCAGGGACAGCGGTAGAAAACATCTTAGTTAAGGCACTCCGTCCGGCCTTTGCGGGCAGACAAAATGCGACGGTCATCGCGCCAACCGAAGTGGCCCACAAACTCCTGGCTAGCGGTTCCCTCCGAATAGGTTGGGGACAATGCAAAATTATCGAACGTGAAGACATCGTACAGTGCTACAAATGCAGAGAATTTGGACATACCACTAGGACATGCCAAGGAGAAGATAGGTCAAAGCTCTGTCGCCGATGCGGTAGAGATGATCATCAGACCCTGCAGTGTAATAACGCTGAAAAGTGTATTCTTTGTCAGGTGGAGGGACATAGAGACGGCAGCCTGAAATGCCCAATATATCGAAAGGCGTTGGAGACTGCTAGATCTAAAAAAGAAAAAACAAGAGGGATAAATGAAAAGAAGACTCCTATAATAGGCATTAACTCACCTACAGTAAACCGCCCTAATACATAACACATATTTGCCTACAGTTTATTATATTTATATTTATTTATTTATATATACATACCTGAATTATACAGGGTGTCTCAAAATTAGGTCCGGAGCCGAAAATGGGAGGTTCCTGAGATCATTTCAAGCGACATTTTCCTTTGAAAAAATGTCGTCCGCGGCTTCGTTAACGAGTTATTAACGAAAAACACGGACCAATCAGAGCGCGAGCTAGACGCGTGCAGTCCGGCGCGCTGGCAGCCGAGTGTCGGTGGCACGCCGCGATGTCGTAACGAACAAAATTTTCTCGATGATGTGAATCCTCGCCAATTTCGACAAGCTTTGGATATGTTGTCAATACCATGGTTCTGAACAACATTTCCCTTTACAGTTTCTGTCGATCGGCTTTAGTTTACGACATTATTGTAAAAATTTGTAATTGTAAATCGATCGATGTACTATTTCCTATCCGATTTCGATAATATTTGGATATGTTGTCAATACCATGATTCTGAACAACATTTCCCTTTACAGTTTCTGTCGATCGGCTTTAGTTTACGATATTATTGTAAAAATTTGTAATTGTAAATCGATCGATGTACTATTTCCTATCCGATTTCGATAATCTTTGGATATGTTGTCAATACTACGATTCTGAACAACATTTCCCTTTACAGTTTCTGTCGATCGGCTTTAGTTTACGATATTATTGTAAAAATTTGTAATTGTAAATCGATCGATGTACTATTTCCTATCCGATTTCGATAATATTTGGATATGTTGTCAATACCATGATTCTGAACAACATTTCCCTTTACAGTTTCTGTCGATCGGCTTTAGTTCACGATATTATTGCAAAAATTTGTAATCGTAAATCGATCGATGTACTATTTTCTGTCCGATTTCGATAAGCTTTGGATATGTAGTCAAGACCATGATTCTGAACAACATTTCCCTTGACGGTTTTCGTCGGTCGGCTTTAGTTTACGATATTATTGTAAAAATTTGTAATTGTAAATCGATCGATGTACATACTATCTCCTCGCCGATGTCGATGAGTTTCATTTCAAAGGAAAAAGATATTTAAAACATCGAATTTATAACATATTTCAAAGTCATCGAAATCGGTGAGGACCCACATCATCGGCAACTTTACCCGAACGATAGAAGAAGCACAAACTTATTGAATTAAAAACTCACTTATTCAGCCGTAAATCCATTTGACTACCACATAAAACCACCACACTTTTACATAATCTTCGAATCGGTGTTTTCGAGAATCATATGATTCTCGAAAAATCAATGCCATATGATTCTCGAAAAATCAATGCCATATGATTCTCGAAAAATCAATATCTCCTTGGGAACGATTTCATTTGTTTTAAACGACGCCTTCATCGAATACATTGTATGCTGGGAGAGCACAGTTTCGCGCGGCATCGCGAAGAGCATCGAACTCTTTCCGCGTAGAAGTAAGTAATTTCGTTCGATATCGATACGAGTTATAAAAGTGTGCTACGAGTTCAACAATTATGTAAAAGTGTGATGGTTATATGTGGTAGTCAAATGGATTTACGGCTGAATAAGTGAGTTTTTAATTCAATAAGTTTGTGCTTCTTCTATCGTTCGGGTAAAGTTGCCGATGATGTGGGTCCTCACCGATTTCGATGACTTTGAAATATGTTATAAATTCGATGTTTTAAATATCTTTTTCCTTTGAAATAAAGCTCATCGAAATCGGCGAGGAGATAGTATGTACATCGATCGATTTACAATTACAAATTTTTACAATAATATCGTAAACTAAAGCCGACCGACGAAAACCGTCAAGGGAAATGTTGTTCAGAATCATGGTCTTGACTACATATCCAAAGCTTATCGAAATCGGACAGGAAATAGTACATCGATCGATTTACGATTACAAATTTTTGCAATAATATCGTAAACTAAAGCCGATCGACAGAAACTGTAAAGGGAAATGTTGTTCAGAATCATGGTATTGACAACATATCCAAAGCTTATCGAAATTGGCGAGGATTCACATCATCGAGAAACTTTTGTTCGTTACGACATCGCGGCGTGCCACCGACACTCGGCTGCCAGCGCGCCGGACTGCACGCGTCTAGCTCGCGCTCTGATTGGTCCGTGTTTTTCGTTAATAACTCGTTAACGAAGCCGCGGACGACATTTTTTCAAAGGAAAATGTCGCTTGAAATGATCCCAGGAACCTCCCATTTTCGGCTCCGGACCTAATTTTGAGACACCCTGTATATATACATTCATTGTACATATACTTACCTTGTTTTATACTTACCTGTTTTATACAAACCTCACCGTTGTTGTTATATATACATACTTACCTATTTATTCTATTTATACATACTTACCTATTTATTCTATTTATATCTATTTATATATTTACATTTATTTAATTGTATATACATTTATATATATTTATTTATTTATATCTATTTATATTTATATTTATTTATTTATATATACACCACTATATACAATTTTATTATACATATATACTTACCATGAATACATCAAACTCACCCAAAAACAAGTTCAAGATTCTGCAGATCAACCTGAACAGATGTAGGATGGCTCAAGATCTTCTGAATCAAACGGCTGCGCAACTGGGGGCAGATATAGTAATAATATCGGAGCCGTGGTCCCCATGCAGTCATTGGCACAATGACGGGTTCAAGGACGCATCAATTTGGATCCCTATGTACACAATTGGAGCATTCAACAGTATTAAGAAATCCTTCAAAAGCAAAGGGATAGTAGCTGTCCAACTGGGTGACTTCACCGTGGTCTCCTGCTACTTCTCACCTAATATAACATTGGTTCACTATAAAGACAGGATCACTGAACTGGAGAGTCTGCTGGAAAAGATCGACACAGAACGATGCATTATTGCCGGTGATCTAAATGCCAAATCTCCGTTGTGGGGGTCTGGTATGCTGGATGACCGCGGAGGAGTGGTTATGGAGATGATCAACAACCACAGTATTATCCCTACATGTAGTCAAGGCGCTTATACGTTCGAGAGAAATGGGCACAGACACTTATAGACATTCTACTATGCGGGAAGTACATGGCCGATGGGATCAGAAATAGCCGTATACTAGAGGACTACACCGCCTCCGATCACCGCTACCTAGTACACGAGTTTTCCTTGGGCGACGGAAAAACTGGAAGAGTGCTGCGAAAGAACAATAAGAAATTAAAAGTGAAGGACTTTAGCGAACTATATACACGTATGGCTAAGATAGCTGACCCTCTAACTATCGCGACGATAGAGGATGTCGACTCTTACATACAGAATCTAGAGGATATATTCGAATCCACGTGCCAACTGCCACAAACAACGAAAAGAAAAGAGGTTTGGTGGTGGAACACCGAGATAGCCACGCTAAGGAAAGAAGCCATAGCAGCCCGACGTGCTCTGCAGAGAGCACGCCACAAAGATAAAACAATTGAAATAATTGAATCTTGCAATAAAAAATACAAAGAAAAGAAAAAAGAACTTAAGGCAAGGATCAACAATGCAAAGAAAAAATCGTGGCTTGAACTCATAGATGGCATAGATGCCGACATCTGGGGCAAGCCCTCTATAAATGGGTAATGGGTACTGTGGCAGGCAGGCCCCCACCTACTAGTCTTTCAGACGATGACACTAGAAAAACAATAGAAACCTTATTCCAAACTAAGCGAGATACAGATGTGAACGAAACAATTACCAGCTCCGAAGTAGAATCATGTAACGACAGTCCATTCACGACAGCAGAAATACTGGATGCGATCAAGGCAGTTAAAAAGAAGGCCCCAGGATTAGACGGATTACCCTCTGAGGTAGCTAAGTTATTAGGCGACATAGCAGCACCGCACCTAGTTCACATAGTTAATACATGCTATAAGCTGGGATATTTTCCCAGACCATGGAAGAAAGGGAGACTGGTCCTAATACCAAAGAAACCGGGGCCAGATGGTAGCGTAGGATGGAGACCTCTTACCATCTTATCCAATATCGCTAAAATATTAGAGCACTGCCTGAAAGCACGACTCTTAAAATATATCAAGTTTGAGAAGAACCAGTACGGCTTCTGCCGCGGTAAGAGTACGATACATGCAATCACTGAGGTGATGAAACGCTGGGATGAAGCTAAAAAGAAGAATCACCACTGCGCACTGGTCGCATTAGATGTACGCAATGCATTTAATACGGTGAAATGGCATAACCTGATCAAGGCGTTGGAAAACAGGAAACTACCAAACAATCTGCTAGTTATACTGAAAAACTACCTAGAAGATAGAGCAGTAGTATATACCGACAACAATGGACAAAATCAAGAGGTAAACATCTACGCGGGAGTTCCCCAGGGCTCGGTGCTCGCGCCATTGTTATGGAACATTCAATACGACGGGCTACTGAAAATTGTACTCCCCAGAGGCGCCTATTTGTACGGCTTTGCCGATGACGTGGCATTGGTAGTAAGTGCTTCTGAAGCGCTAGATCTTTCTACGAGAACCACCCTAGCCCTGTCGAAGATAGGACGATGGTTCGAACTAAACCAGCTAACGCTGGCCCCTGAAAAGACGGAGCTACTACTGCTCACAGGAAGGAAGTCTACCCACGGTATAAACATCGAATTGAACAACGTCACCCTCATACCCCAAAAAGAGGTTAAATACCTGGGACTGACACTAGAAGGCAACCAGTTCTTCAACAGCCACCTAAACACGGTAACTACAAGAGCAACCAAGATAGCCGGAGCCCTCAATAGAATTATGCTGAACATCGGAGGATCGTCCTACCTTTCACGCATATTGTATTACAGAGTAGTAGAATCGGTGGTGCTATACGCAGCACCGATATGGGCTATAGTAGCCAAACGGGTTACTAAAGCCAAAATGATAAATAAAATACAAAAAATGTCCCTAGCCAGAGTAGTCCGGGCTTACAGGACTACCTCTCTGGAAGCCCTATGCGTGCTAGCGGGTGTCCCTCCGCTGACACTATTAGCGGAAGAAAGAAGACGCATCTTCCTAAAAGTCGTGGATATGGACAGAACGCAGGATGATTTATATAAAATAAAAATGAAAGAGATAAAAGACGAAGAAAGAAGCAATACGCTCGTACAGTGGCAGGCACGATGGGATACCGCCACCCATGGACGGAAGACATATGCGCACATCCCAACCATAACAGACTGGATAGGGTGGGGACCAAAAATATTGGACTTCCACCTAACTCAGATAATTACGGGGCACGGCTGTTTTGCCGATTACCTATCAAGAATAGGCAAGTGCAGCAATAACACCTGCGTAGGATGCAGCGACGCGACAGATAGCCCAGAGCACACACTATGTGAGTGCCCGGCATGGAGTAACCAAAGAGAAACACTACGAAACAAGATTGGGGACCTTAACTGGAGTGGACTCATTGCGACCTTAAAGGACACGAAGAAGAGGCCCTTAGTCAAGGAGTTCATCAATGAGATTATGGCGGACAAAGAGAACAAGGAAAGAACAATACAACAGGAGGAACGAGTTCACAGACGCAGAGACATAGACAATCAGACATAACCAATGACATATCCTTATTTATTTATGTATTTATTCATTTATTTATTTATTTATCTACCTGGAATTGTAAATAGAAATTAGGGTTAGGAAAGATATCACACAACGCGCAGTAATGCTTTTCGGCGGTTTCCGCGGGGTGGGATCCTTTTCTATGCTTACCTAGAACGTTAGGATTAGAGGAGGAGGGGTTTTTAGGGGGTACACACCATCGGAGTCCCTCACTACGTACGCAAAGTATTTTCCCCTCCTCGTTAAAAAAAAAGGTTAGGTTAGGTTAGGTTAGGTTAGGTTAGGTTAGAGAGCGGTTTTAGCAGTTGAGGTAGAACAGCAATTGCGAAAATAGCGACCTTGAGTTATTCCGTTAGGATAGCTGGAGTATAGTGAGAATCGGGCGAACAGCGTTCGGTTTATTAGTGCAAGGTGTTAATTCCGAAGCTGGAGAGCGGCGAGTGGCGGACGGACGAGCGGGCAAGCGATAACGAGGAGCCAATAAGGGATAGAAAAGAGATTTAACATCTGAGCATAGCTCGTCGGGTTCACCCTCCCTTTGGGAACAAAGCAAGGGTTGAGAACGTCGAGCAGGCTCCTCTTTTTGAAACTTACCTGCTCTCCACCCAGCTTTGGACACAAAGCTTGGGGTTGTGGAAGGGTTTCGGTGAGCTCCTCGGTGGCGCGTGGGCGTACGGCGGCGGTCTAGGGTGCTGTTGCTCTCGGGCTGCGGAAGAAGCCTGCAGTAGGATCCTAGGATAAAGAGTTAATTAGTGCGTTACTGTGATAGTGAGTGAACACTCAAACAGGGTAACAGAGTGTACGCAGCCTCACGCTCCGACCAGAAGCCAGGGTCACGCACGGACACAAACCGTGTAGGGAGTCGCTGGGAGGCGCGAAGGGTGAGCCTGCGTGCACACTGGTGTTAGAAAAACCGCCCGGGACTGTTCTAGTGTGTTCTAGTGTATTTTTGAAGAGCTAGGGTTGAGCCAGGACAGTAATAATAAATAGAATTACTCGATTGGCCGAGATAGGCGTGATAGTGCAGTGCGAAACAAACTTTGGAAAACTTCGCGAAAAATTCAAATCTAAAGTCCGTGTAAAGTCTTACAATGATAGGTATAAGAATTTCTGGATAAATCTTTGACTTGAATCAAATCGGAAGTCTGTATAGACAAAAAATAAGAGATTTCGATACCAAACTTAAGGGGCTGTTCCAGAATTGTAAGGGTCAACTAACGCCAGTAAAGATTTGGCGAAATTTCAAAGTTTTAAATATGGAAGAACTTTTGGGACAGCCGCTAGCGGTAGTCCCATAAATTCGACGTAAATTTAAAAAACACACAAACGGAGGTGTACTAGCCTAGGAAAACCGAGCCGTCTAGAATTTAGGTATTTTTTCAATTTTATCGCAAAATTCAGGTGAATTAGGGTGTTAAAATAGAAAACTGCGGAAAAGAGAGTAGGAGAATATTGTAAGGCAAGAGAGAGCTAAATTGTGGTATAAGTTATAGACATAAATTATGAAATTTGAATTTTGAATTTAATAAATAAGTACAACTTTTCGAAAGGTTAGGTTAGCTTAGGTTAGTTTAGGTTAGGTTAGGTCAGGTCAGGTTGAGAACGGTGTAGACTTTCTTGGTGTAAACTTGGAAAAGTGACATTGTTAGGCAGTTTTAGAAAAGTGATTAGGATTAACTCGTTAGAGATGTCTTAAGTACTCCGGTGATGGATAGTGTTAGGATACTTAGTCTAATTAATTAGAAATTAAGTAATTAATTTATAATATCAGGTAGCCGATTAACGAATTCTGTTAGTCAGCGATAGGTGTACAGTGATACATACCTCGTGCCGTTCTGATAAAGTGCGTCCGTGGTGCGTCCGCGGCTGTGGTGAGGTTGTGTTGAAGTGGTTTTCGGAGTCCGCGTATATCTGCAAAGAGTTCGTTTCATAAGTGTCCGGACGATTTTAAGGGGATCACCTAGGGAAGTGTCCGGAGACTTAGGAAACGATTCGTTTCGGAAGTATCCGGACGAATTAAATTACGGATTTCGTGATTCAGAGTTGGAGGGCCGGACCTCTAGGAGTTCTGCGTCATTTGGGCGCAAAAAACTTTTTGAAAATTAAAAAAATTTTCGTGTCCGGGGATTTATGCAGCGAGCTAGCTCGTAACAGAAGTTTCCGGACTTCTTGTAAATCCGATAATTTGTTATATTAGGGTGCGATTAGGCTGTAGGCGAGTGTAGCAAGGGCCGCCGGTCGATTAAAAATTAAAATTTAGAAAAAAAAAGTGGAAAAAGCGAATTTCGTGCGTGCGAGAGTGGCGTTAAATAGTGAATAGTTAAGAGTAAATAATTAATAGCTAATAGTTACAAGTGCGTGCGATTAGGGTATTGTTAGCGTGCGGGAGTAATTTAGATTAGGCTAATTTTTAGATTTAGGACAGTTTTGTAATAGGTGGAGATTTCTCCAATAAAAAAGGAAAATCTTATTAAAAAAAAAGGTCAGGTCAGGTTGGGGTCCTAGGTTTTGTGGCGCCTACAGTGGAGACTCTGATCCACTGTCGGTTCGTACTCTCTATTTGAGGGTTGTCACAGAGCCAAACCCTCTCGCTCCACCTCCTCGTGGTGGACCCTGGGACACACTGCGGTGTGTGCTAACGGAGCGAGGGGTGCACGTGGGGGCATTCCCCCCCTTTTTTTTCCTGCGGGCTTCTCCCGCTGACGGGCAATGCCTCCGCGTGTAATCACGTGTCCTGGACAGCAAGATGTCTTTCCAGGGCCGCAGACCGCAAGCCGGGAGGTTCCGGAGCGGGGGGGCTTGCCTTTACTCTAAAAAAGTCCTTAACTCTAAGTTTCGGCATGCGGCGAAGGAGCACTCCCGGGAACGCGGAGCGCCGGGAGTGGGTCTGGTGGGTGCACCGGACCAATAGCATGCCACCTCCGGGGTAACAGCCCGCCCCTCGGAGTATCTTGGGCTTCCTTAGACAAGGCGGCTCTGCCTAAGGCGACTCTTAGTTCCGACCACGCTCGTGGGAACTACATGGATAGCAATAAAGAAAACACAAAAAACCCAAAAAAACAAAAAAAAAAGTGAGAAGGAGGAGAAGGAAACACCAGACCAAGTGGAAAGCAGTATCTATGAGATATCTGACACCAGCATACAAGTGGACACTGCGACTGACCTAGAGAGAGACGTTCCACCATACACGTCTACTCCCTTTAAACTGCAGACAGAGGACAGCATATTCACCCCTTCCAAGGCGCTTGCGAGGAGCCCTACTGGAGCAACTGGGGGTCTGTCGACCAAGGAAGCTGGACATACCCAAACAATAAGACCGAGATCACGGTCCGACTCGGACATGATCGAAGTGGTTGAAGACATGGAGATTCTCGATTTTGAGTTCGAGCAGGAATCCCCGGAACAACAGAGGAAACGAAAAAGGACCACGAACAGGACCGAAATTACGGCTGACTGTAATATTAATGCTAATATCAAGATATTAGCAGACGCCCTAAAAGATCTTTCGGGCCTAGTTAAAGGCCGAGAAGGCATTAAACTAGACATAAAATCGGCCATAACAAGAACGATAAAAATTTTTAATGGTATGCAACGAGCGTACAAAAACTCACATGCCAGAGACCTCTCGGCTAATAGACTAAACCACCCGGAAGAAGCACTAAGTGGCAGAAAATCCAAAACTGAAGACCCACTTACAAAAATACAGTCGAATCCGGCTGAGCGAAGTAAGAAGACAACAGAGACACGAGCCATAGGCACCCAGACGGGTAACCCGGAAGAAGTAGATCTGGAGGAGATGGAAACCTGGAAAGGTAGAGAAATCTCATATGAGAACTTTTGTACACTGCAGGACAGAAATTGGAACATCACAACATACCAAAAAACAAAAATATGTAATACTAACCTACTTAATGCTAGGGATTCAGACATAGCATGCTTTGCCCCTGCCGACCTGAAAGTGGACAAAGGCATTAGCAAAACCATCCTAGATAAGTATCAAGGCCAGGAGGAAATGTTAGAGCAAGACCCTGCCCTGGGCTCGGTTTTATATCTTGTTGTGGCCACATGCCTGCCGGGCAGGAAAGGCAGACCTGTGTCTAAAATCCTGGAAGAAAAATACATATATCATTTAATCGACAGGGAGCGAGATGAGAACCCCATTAACCTGGAGACAGTCTACAAAGCCATTAAAGAGCTGAAAGACATTGCCCAAGAAAATAATAGACAAAGTATAGCGATTAGCTATGAACAGATGGACCCTGTTGTTTTAAGGAAGATGGTCGAGGCCATCTTCTTCAATACAAACATCAAAGTAAATATCCATAGTAACCACTACAAAGGGGAGAATCTCGCAAACTTAATTAAAAGACCCCAAAATGGTACCGAGACGATATTGATCAACAACGGAACGAAATCATATGCCGAGACGCTCAAAGCGCTAAAAAGTAACATCAATATTGACAAGGAGGGCTTCACCATCGCTGGAGTAAAGTCTAGCAAAAAGGGCGAAGTTATGGTCTCAATAAAAGGAGACTCCACGAAAGCCTCTATTTTCAGTACCCTTATAAACTCAAGGATTGCAGGAGCAAAAACTACGGTCTTCGGCTCCTCAAAAAAAGTACTCCATCTAAAGCAACTGGACGGCGACGTCACGGCGAATGATATCAACAAGGCCATTGTTGAATATCTACCGGGGACAGCGGCAGAAAACATCTTAGTTAAGGCACTCCGACCGGCCTTTGCGGGTAGACAGAACGCGACGGTCATCGCGCCAACCGAGGTGGCGCACAAACTCCTCGCCAGCGGCTCCCTCCGAGTAGGCTGGGGACAATGCAAAATTGTTGAACGGGAAGACATCGTTCAGTGCTATAAATGCAGAGAATTTGGACATATCACTAAGACATGTCAAGGAGAAGATAGGTCAAAGCTCTGTCGCCGGTGCGGCAGTGATGACCACCAGACCCCGCAATGTAATAACGCTGAGAAGTGCATCCTTTGCCAGGTTGAGGGCCATAGAGACGGCAGTCTGAAATGCCCAATATACCGGAAGGCGTTGGAGACTGCTAGAGCAAAAAAAGAAAAAACAAAAGAGATAATTGGCAAGAAGACTCCTATAACAGACACTAACTCACCTGCAGTAAACCGTCCTACTACTTAATACATATTTGCCTGCAGTTTATATCACACTTGATATATATACAACTTTTACTTACCTATTTACCCATTTATATATTTATTTATTTATTTATATATACATACCTGTTCCATTTTATATATATTGTACATACACTTACCTTGTTTTATATATACATACCTGTTTTTATATATACATATATATACAAACTTGTATACTCACTTACCTGCTTTTTATACATACTTACCTATCTGCTTACCTGTTTATATATACATACTTACCTGTTTTATATATACACCAGTTATACATATACACCTGTTATACTTTTATATATACATTTTATATATACATACTTACATACCACTTACCTGTACTCTTGGTTTTATACACATGGCTACACCAGATATATCCAAAGACAAGTTCAAGATTTTACAGATCAACCTGAACAGATGTAGGATGGCACAGGATCTTCTGAATCAAACGGCTACACAGCTAGGGGCCGATATAGTAATAATCTCTGAGCCGTGCTCCCCATGGACCCACTGGCATAATGACGGGTTCAAGGACGCGTCAATATGGATCCCCATGTTCTCAATCGGGGCATTCAACAGTATTAAAAAATCCTTCAAAAGCAAAGGGATTGTAGCTGTCCAACTGGGTGACTTCACCGTGGTCTCTTGCTATTTCTCACCCAATATAACGCTAGATCACTATAAGGATAGGATCACAGAGCTGGAGAGCTTCCTGGAAAAGATCGACCCAGAGCGTTGCATTATTGCAGGTGACCTAAATGCCAAATCTCCGGTGTGGGGCTCTGGTACGCTAGATGACCGCGGCGGAGTGGTGATGGAGATGGTCAACAACCACAAGCTTATCCCTACATGTAGCCAAGGAACGTATACGTTCGAGAGAAACGGACATAGATCCCTAATTGACATCCTACTATGCGGGAAGTACATGGCTGATGGTAACATTAATAGCCGTATACTAGACGACTACACCGCCTCTGATCACCGCTACTTGGTGCACGAGTTTTCACTGAGCGATGGAAAAGTTGGGAGAGTGCTTCGAAGGAACATCAAAAAGTTAAAAGTGAAGGGTTTTAGCGAACTATATACACATATGGCTAAGATAGCCGACCCTTTAACTATCTCGACGATAGAGGATATCGACTCATACATCCAGAATCTAGAGGATATATTTGAAGCCACATGCCAACATCCACAAACAACAAAAAGAAAAGAGGTCTGGTGGTGGAGCCCCGAGATAGCCACCCTAAGAAAAGAAGTCATAGCAGCTCGACGCGTTCTACAGAGAGCACGGTCCAAAGACAAAACAATGGAAATAATTGAATCTTCCCATAAAAAATACAGAGAAAAGAAAAAAGAACTCAAGATAATGATCAACAATGCAAAGAAAAAATCTTGGCTCGACCTCATAGATGGAATTGATGCCGATATATGGGGCAAGCCCTATAAATGGGTAATGGGCACTGTGTCAGGCAAGCCTCCCCCTACTAGTCTTTCAGACAGCGACACAAGAAAAACAATAGATTCTCTATTCCAAACTAAACGAGATGCAGATGTAAACACAGCAAGTATCAGCTCCGAGACAGAACCCTGTAATGACAGTCCATTCACGACAATAGAAATACTGGATGCGATCAAGTCAGTTAAAAAGAAGGCCCCAGGACTAGATGGATTACCCTCTGAGGTTGCCAAGCTACTAGGTGACATAGCAGCACCACATCTAACACATATAGTGAATACATGCTATAATCTGGGCTATTTTCCTAGACCATGGAAGAAAGGGAGGCTAGTCCTAATACCGAAGAAACCGGGGCCAGATGGTAGCGTAGGGTGGAGACCGCTTACCATCTTATCCAATATCGCCAAAATACTAGAGCACTGTCTGAAAACACGACTCTTGAAAACCGTCAAGTTTGAATATAACCAGTACGGCTTCTGTCGCGGTAAGAGTACGGTACATGCAATCTCTGAGGTGATGAAACGATGGGACGAAGCCAAAAAGAAGAACCACCACTGCGCACTGGTCGCACTGGATGTGCGCAATGCATTTAACACGGTAAAGTGGCATAACCTGACCAAGGCACTGGCAGACAGGAAACTCCCAAACAAACTACTAGGTATACTAAAAAACTATTTGGAAGATAGAATAGTAGTATACACTGACAGCACAGGACAATACCAAGAGGTTAACATCTATGCGGGCGTGCCACAGGGCTCTGTGCTCGCACCGTTGCTCTGGAACATTCAATACGATGAACTACTGAGAATAGCCCTCCCCCGAGGCGCCTACTTGTACGGCTTTGCTGATGACGTGGCATTGATAGTAAGCGCTTCTGAAGCACTAGACCTTACTGCGAGAACCACTCTAGCCCTGGCGAAGATAGGACGATGGTTCGAATTAAATCAGCTATCGCTGGCCCCTGAAAAGACGGAGCTCTTACTGCTCACAGGAAGGAAGTCCACCCGCGGGATAAACATCAAACTGAACAACGTCACCCTCATTCCCCAAAAAGAGGTTAAATACCTGGGACTGACTCTAGAGGGCAATCAGTACTTCAATAGCCACTTAAACACTGTAACTACAAAGGCAACCAAAGTAGCAGGGGCCCTCAACAGAATCATGCTGAACATCGGTGGATCTTCTTACCTATCACGTATCTTATACTACAGAGTAGTGGAATCGGTTGTGCTGTACGCAGCCCCGATATGGGCTATAGTAGCTAGACGTGTTACAAAAGCTAAAATGCTAAATAAAATACAGAAAATGTCCTTAGCCAGAGTAGTCCGGGCGTACAGGACTACCTCCCTGGAAGCTTTATGCGTGCTAGCGGGTGTACCACCACTAACACTACTGGCTGAGGAAAGAAGACGCATCTTTCAAAGAGTCGCTGACATCGACACTCAAGATGATCTATATAGAATAAAGCAGAAAGAGATCAAAGAAGAAGAAAGAAGCAACACACTCGGGCTGTGGCAGGCACGGTGAGATACCGCCACCCACGGACGGAGTACATACGCACTTATTCCAACAATTACAGACTGGATAGGATGGGGGCCAAAAATTTTGGACTTCCATCTAACACAGGTAATTTCGGGGCACGGCTGTTTTGCCGATTACCTTACAAGGATAGGCAAGTGCGACAACAGCATCTGCATAGGATGCAACATCATGACAGACAGTCCAGAGCATACTCTACTCGAGTGCCCAGCATGGACTAATCAAAGAGAAGTACTGCGAAATAAGATTGGAAGCCTCAATTGGAGCGGCCTCATAACGACCCTAAAGGATACGATGAAGAGGCCCTTAGTCAAAGATTTTATCAACGAGATTATGGCTGATAAAGAGGACAAGGAACGAACAATACAACAGGAGGAACGAGTCCGCAGACGCAGAGAGAGAGACAACCAGACATAGTTTTGGCATATTTATAGTGAAATCAATTGTATATATCTTTATTTATTTAACTGTGATTTTCTAAATAGAAAGTAGGGCTAGGAAAGGAATCTCGCAACGTGCAGTAATGCTTTTCGGCGGTTTCCGCGTGGGTGGGATCCTTTTCTTTACATACCTAGGACATTAGGCTTAGAGGAGGAGGGGTTTTTAGGGGGTACACACCATCGGAGTCCCTCACTACGTACGCAAAGTATTTTCCCCTCCTCGTAAAACAAAAAAAAAAAAAAAAAAAGGTCAGGTCAGGTCAGGTCAGGTCAGGTCAGGTGGGGGCATAGGGCTGGGACGGATTCCAGACGGTTGTAGGGAATGACCTCGAGGCCTCCATACCTCTTGGAAATCCCCCTCCTCCGAATGGAAACCTCAATGGAACTGATGTTCTTCTGAACTGGGCACTTGTCCGTGGCACGGCCTTCGGTACGTGTCCGGGAGAGAGGCCTGGGGTGAAGAACTTCGGTGAAGTTGATGGCTCCATCCTGGTCAAAATCCTTCTACTCCACCTCCACGCGGGGCCCCCGGGACTCTGCGTAGGCTTTGGCTGAAACAGAGTGCGGACGGAGTAGGCAGGTAACCCTAGTGTCCCTGACGGAAAGACGTAGCCGCAACGTCTGTCAGGGGCCCCATACCGTAAGCCGGTGGTCATGTTTTACCGGAACGGGGGGCTTGCCTTGATCGGCCGGCCCGCGAGGATGACTAACCTCTATAATAAAATGTCTCTAACTACTAAGCTTCGGCGCGCGGTGATGGTAGCACCATTGCACATCTAGGTGGACCGGTGGATGCACCGGTCATTAGCGCGCCACTGATGTGCGCGTGCGCCTACGCACAATTTGTGTGTGGGCGCTCGCGCACAGCAGTAGGTGGGTGGGTTTTCACCTCCGGCCTTATCCGGGGTCGGGTAGTGACAAGGGGCCTCAGGGATGGGGCCCTAGGATCCCCGGCGGTAGGGGTGGAGCGGCACCCCCCGGGAGTATACACACACGTCCGCCATTATCGCAAATAGTGGCTGACGAGTGAGGCTCCTGCTCAGAAATGGGTGGGGGTATTAACCAAGGCCGATATGAATAAAATGTTTTCTAATGATGTGTCTCGGGAGATAGATGTAGTGAAGAAGGGGTCACTGCGCCCGGAAGCGGTCGAGAAGGAGGGGCAACCGTGCCCGGAAGCGGTCGTGAAGGAGGGGCAACCGCGCCCGGAAGCGGTCGTTGTTGCTGGTCCTGCTGTTGGATCGGTGGCCGACACCGTCCTGAAGGAGAGAATCCAGGAATTTCTGTTCCCGCAATCTATATCGCGGAGTAGGCCCAGAAGTCGTCCTTCGGGATTGGATGGGACTGGCGACATTTTGTGGAGTATTACCGGAGGGAGCACTCGCGACATTGAGGATGATATTGTCTCGGTGAGGTCCTTGGGGTCGGCGGTCTCTTGTCCCGCGAAGAGGAGAGGATCACCGATCCTGGATTCTCCGCGGAGCAAGAGACAGGACCGTGCCCCTAAGGTTTATGACCACCTTGCGGACATGAGGGGTCTTCTTCCGGGCGAGCTTGCCTCTTTAATCGTAAGCCATTCTCGCGACGTCGAAAGGCTGGCGAGAAGGAGTGGCAATTTGAAGGGCACGTTCGTCCGGGACTTCAAGGAGTCTGCCAGGAAGATCGAGGCGGCGGCGAGGGAGTTGGAGCGAAGAGGGGCTTTCAGGCCATCTCTCGGCTCCCCCGCGGCCGCTCCCTCTGCCGTCGTGCCGGCGAATTCTCCGTCCGCAGATTTGTGGGACGAACTGCGGGCGGAGAATCTCTCCTTGAAGAAGGAACTCCAGGAGACCCGGGAGACTCTTGGGGCCATCAGGGAGGAGATGATGGCGATGAAAAGGCGGCAAGATGTCCCCACATCGCCTTCGACCTCCTTGATGGCTCCGGAGGCCCCTGAGCCTGTCGTGGTCGCTGACCCGTCTGATGTGGGGGTCCATGTTATGGCACCTAGAGGGGGTGCCGTCCTGTTGGCCCAGCTGGGGGCTCTCATTGACGCGAAGCTTAATTCGTTTCAGCGGGAGCTTGGGCTGGACCGGCGGGACGTTCTCCCCTCTGCTAGAGTGGGAGCGTTGAAGCCTCTTGGGACCCAATTGGCTAAGGAGTCGAGGGCCACCGCTATTGGCGGTCCCGCCAATTTGTTGCCGGGAGGTCCTGTTCCTCTTGGCGGGGTAATTCCCCCCGCTAAGAGGAAAAAGAAGAAAAAGAAAAAGACGATAGCGGGAGATGGAAATGTTTTGGGGGTCGCATTGACGACCCCTGTCTCCCATCCGTTGAGGCTGGCAGCCCCTCCCGGGGTTCAACCACAGGCTTGGCCTGTGGTCTCGCCCCCCTCCACTGGGGAGGCTTGGTCACAGGTGGTGGGCCGGCGGGCTAGGAGAGAGGCGGCCGCGTTGCCGCTTTTAAATGGTGTCCGGATGCTTTCCCCTAAGGGCAGGCCCGGGACCAGAAAAGGTTCGGCACCTCGTGTGGTGGCCCCTCCCCGTATGGCAGCAGTTACGATAACTGTGCCGGAGAAGAGCATGTCCACTTACGAAGAAGCTATCAAAGTGGCGCGCCAGGATATCAATTTGGGGGACCTCGGCATAGAGGCCCTCACCTGGAAGAGAGCTATAAACGGGGGTCTGATTATTCAGATCCCCGGAGCGGAGGGGGCCTCCAGGGCTGATGTTTTGGCGGCTAAAATGTCTTCGGCCCTGAGGGGGATGGACGTTAGAGTGTCGAGGCCCGTTAAGAAAGCGGAATTCCGTTTGACGGGCCTCGATATCTCCGTCACCCCTCAGGAGGTGGTGACTGCGGTGGCTGTGGCGGGTGGCTGTGCCCCTGATTTGGTGCGGGTGGGGGAGATAAAAATCCCCCCCAATGGGCTGGGCACTATTTGGGTGCAGTGCCCTGCTGCGGCCGCCCTTAAAATTGAGAGGGCGGAGAAGGTAAAGGTGGGATGGTCCCTTGCACGGGTGGTGGTGCTGGCGACCAGGCCGCTTCAGTGCTTTCGCTGCTTGGCCTTAGGTCACGTTCGGCAGCGATGCACTGCGGCGGTCGATCGCTCATCATTGTGCTACCGGTGCGGGGACCCATCCCACCGGGCAGCCAATTGTGTCGCGCCTCCCCGTTGCGTTGTCTGTGAGGCGGTGGGGAGGCCGGCTGATCATAAGGCGGGCAGCAGGGCTTGCTGCCCGCCATCTAAGCCGAGGAATAGTCGTAGAAAGGGGGGTGGTGCGGACCCACCCACTGCGACAGGAGCGAAGTCTGGGGGGGCTGTTCAAGTACTCCCCCCCATCCCCTCCCAAAACATGGATGTCGTTGTAGAGCCGACACCAGGGGATCCTCCCTTGGGACAGTCGGCGATGGAAGGGGTATCTGTCAGTGCTTAAATAATGCCTGATAGGTCCCCCTTCCGGATACTGCAGGCCAACCTCAATAGATGCCGCCGGGCGCAAGACCTTATGGTCCAGCACCTGGCGGAGTTTGGGGTTGGCCTGGCAGTGGTCACGGAACCCTACTTCATCCCCTCCCATCCGCACTGGTTTGGGGATGTGGAGGGTTCCGTGGTGGTGTGGTTTAGCCGTGATAGAACGGCTCCCCCCTGTACCGAGGTCGATCGGGACAGGGGGATGGTGTTAGTTAAATGGGGAAGGTTTTCAGTTGTGGGATGCTACAGTTCGCCGAATTGTGGCCTCGACGAGTTAGAGGCGTTTTTGGAC
Organism: Lasioglossum baleicum; assembly: GCF_051020765.1. NCBI lineage: Eukaryota > Metazoa > Arthropoda > Insecta > Hymenoptera > Halictidae > Lasioglossum > Lasioglossum baleicum. The sequence goes on along the minus strand of NW_027469147.1, from coordinate 474,920 downwards.
CGGCTGGGGGTAATGATTACCCCCTATTTGGCCGGTCCGGTGTTGGTCCTGGGGGATCTCAATGCGAGATCTACGGAGTGGGGTAACCCCAGGACCAATGTCCGAGGCGAGGCCCTGGCGATTTGGGCGGGGGGGATGGGGCTCCGGTTAATAAACCGGGGCTCCGTACCAACGTGCGTGAGGTGGAATGGTTGGTCGATCGTCGATGTTTCGTTTGCAACCGACGCCGCCTCACGTCACGTGTCCAACTGGCGGGTCTGGGATGGTGAAACACTTTCGGACCACTGCTACGTCCTGATGGACGTGGCGGTGGCATCGGACCCGTCGTTGGACACGCCCCCCCGGCGTGGCATCCCTTCAGCGCCTAGATGGGCGCTGAAGCAACTGAACAAGGACCTGTTGAGGGCCGTTATTATTGGCTCCGCCTGGCCTCCGGCCAGGGAGCGCGGGGCAGAAGAGGGGGCTGAGTGGATCCGGGACACGCTACAAATGATTTGTGATGTAGTTATGCCCCGGGTCCGAGACCGGCCCCCATGGAAGTCTACATATTGGTGGTCGGGCGAGTTGGCCGAACTGAGGAGAGTGGCCGGCCGTGCCCGCCGCCAATACACCCGCGCTCGGCGCCGCCACTTTATGGGCGGTGACTCGGAGCCGATGGTCGCTGGTCTGTACAGGGAGTACAGATCGGCGGCGAAGGCCCTCAAGCGTGCGATTGCCGCAGCCAAGACTAAGGCCTGGGATGAACTCCTGCTCACCCTCCATGACGATCCGTGGGGACGCCCATATAGGACGGTGCTGGGGAAGCTCCGTCCTTGGGCGTCCCCAGTCACGGAGCGGTTGGAGCCGGAACTCCTGGGGCGCGTAGTTGGCGCCCTCTTCCCCCCCCCAACGTTGGGGAGGAGGAGGGTGCGGAGCGCGCCCCTTTGCCGACTATCGAATGGTCGGACGAGTTCCGGGTCTCTGAGTGGGAGTTATCCGAGGCCATCCGGGTGCGTCGGGCCAAGGGCAAGAAAGCCCCGGGCCCGGACGGTGTTCCCGGAGGGATAATGGTCTTGGCTTTAGAGGTCCTTGCCCCGGCTTTCAGGGAAGTATTGAACGCTAACATGAGCCGGGGAACCTTCCCCAAGGTTTGGAAGCGAGCGAGTCTGGTCCTCCTCCAGAAGGAGGGTAAACCCGCAAATTCTCCCTCTGCGTACCGGCCGGTGTGTCTGCTCGATGAGGCGGGTAAGCTTTTCGAACGAATTATGGCTGCCCGTCTCGTCGAGCATCTGTCGCGGATTGGTCCCGATCTCAGCGACAGTCAGTTTGGATTCCGGAGGGGGCGCTCCACTGTTGATGCTTTGGAGCGCTTGCGCCTCCTCCGGGAGAGGGCTGTCGCACAGGGCAGGGTGTTTATAGCAGTATCGTTGGATATTTCCAACGCCTTCAACACCCTGTCCTGGAGGGAGATAGATAGGGCCCTAGTATATCATCGGGTCCCTGTCTATCTCCGGGAGGTTATTCGGGACTATCTCCGCGGCAGAGAGGTGGAGTATACCGGCCGGTCGCAAACTGAGCTTAAGAGGGAGATACACTGCGGGGTTCCACAGGGGGGGGGTTATTTCACCGCTCCTGTGGAACCTCGGATTTGATGCAGTGCTGCGGGTTGAGCTCCCCCCTTACACGGGTGTCATTTGTTACGGGGATGACACCCTTGTATATGCGGAGGGGGAGAACTGGGAGAGGACCAGACACCTCGCTGAGTCCGCCCTGGATTGTGTCGTCGGACGGATCTGTAGAATGGGGCTCACGGTGAACGCCGCCAAGACCGATGCGATCTGGATGTATGGATCGCTTCGGGGGCGGCGTTCGCCGCTTGAGCATGAGCTCCGGGTCCGTATCGGAGAATCGGATGTCGATATCAGGCCCAATATGAAGTATTTGGGCCTGATTATCGACAGCCGCTGGCGCTTTGATGATCACTTCGATCTCTTGGCCCCCCGAATAGAGATAACAGCGGTCGCCCTTGGGCGGCTGCTGCCCAACCTCGGGGGGCCGGGCTTGAAAGTACGTCGCCTCTACAGAGAGGCGCCTCTACAGCCAGACACTCTTGGAGAGAGTGCGGCGCCGGTTGTCCCAGCGGATCATACGGGGGTACCGTACCATTTCGGGAGAGGTGGCGGGCCTCCTCGCCGTGGTTCCTCCCTTCACCTTGGCTGCGGCGGAGCGGGCTGCGATGTATCGCATTGCCTGCTCCGCTCGCCGCCCCTATGGGGAGGAACTCACGGTTGCGGAGGACGAGGAGATCGAGGAGCGCAGGCGCCAGGCCCGGATGGACACGTTGGACCGTTGGAGGCGGCAATTGATTGCCGCCTCCTCGGGTCGTCCAGCCGTGCGGGCCATCCTGCCCATATTTGACGAATGGTGCAGGATGCGGCTACGACTGACCTTCCGCCTCACGCAGGTACTCTCTGGTCATGTATGTTTCGGGGAGTATCTGCATAGGATGGGGCGGGAGCCGACGGCACAATGCCACCACTGTGATGCGGAGGTGGACACGGCGCGGCACACGTTGGAGGAGTGCCCTGCTTGGGCTGGACCGCGCCGTGCCCTCTGCTTTGCAGTGGAAGGGTGGGACCTCTCGCTCCCGGTTGTATTGGTCCGTATGATCGAGAGCGAGAGGTCGTGGAGAGCGGTGACCTCCTTCTGCGAGGAGGTCATGTCGCGGAAGGAGGTCGCTGAGCGAGCTCGGGAGGCGGACCCAAACTCGGCAAGAAGGAGGTGGGCGCGAGGTCGACCCTCGCGTCGTCGTGCTCCTCGTCGTTGCAGAGGAGCGGGAGTTGTTTCGGCGGCGCGGAGTGGATCCACCTCGCGCCCGACCGTGTCCCCAGGGGGGAGTAGTGATGAGGGGGTTGGCGCGGGGGTTTCTGGGCCCCCGCGTCAACCTGTGCCCCGTCGGGGGGCGGTGTCTGGGGGGAGGGCGCGAGGTTCCTCGCGTCAAAGGATATCCCCCCGTTCTGGAACGGGGGAGGTTCAGGAGAGGGGCCGGGGTATAAGCTGACCCCGGCCCTAGGGAGAAGTTTAACTTCTCCCGGGATGGTCCGGCTCCCTTAGATTCTTGTTGGGGAGCTGGCCATCCCGGAGCCGAGCTCTGGGGTGGCGTGGGGGGTGGGGTGGGGAGGGTCGGGGCGTTTCGGATGCGCCTCCGACGACCTTCCCTTACCGGTGTCGGCGCCCTCTTGCCCTGGCTGGAGCGGGGACCTTTGGGTTCCCCGCTTCGAGCAGTGCACGAGGGCACCGGGAGCTGTGGGTGGACCGAGCTGGGGCTCGGGAAGCTCAATTCGAAGGCTCCAGGGACGGGGACACCGGGCGGGTCCCTCCGCCCGGGGTCTGTTAGATTAGGGTGCGGGGGAGGTTAACCCCTCCCTCGCGGGATGATTGTAATGCTGGGAAGTGACCTGTTGAATACTCGCGTGATCCAGGCACTTCCCCTGTAGCTTAGGAGGGCGTGTGTTTTTAGTGCGGTAGGCCTCGGGAGGGGATCGAGTCGCTTGCGAGTCGACCCCCACCCGAAGAGAGTCCCACATAACCTCGGCTATCCCCCAGGATGCCGAGGTATGCGTAATGCATTTTCACACGAAAAAAAAAAAAAAAAAAAAGGTCAGGTCAGGTAAGGTTAGGTTAGGCTAGGTTAGGCTAGGTTAGGTCAATAGAGTGATGAACCAGGAGATGGAGGCCCACTGGGCGTCGTATAAAAATGCAAAGAAGCAGTTAAGGAATTTGATCTTGAAAGCAAAAGAAAAAAGCTGGGGGGAATTTTGCGATACGATAGAGGAAGATGTGTGGGGCAAACCCTATAAAGCAATAATGAAAAGGGTTAAAGAACTTTCCCCCCCTCCCAATCTCTCGGCAATTATGGCAAAAGATATTATGTCTAATTTATTTCCACAGAGAAGTTCGAAAGCGGAATTCACTCTTAACCAAGATCAAGGTGGCAGCGGAGGCATAGGAATTATCGAAGGAGCTGAGGAAGAATTTCAGAAGGTTACACGGGAGGAATTAACCGCTGCAAGTAAGAAACTAAAACCTGGCAAAGCAGCAGGACCGGATGGGATCCCCCCGGAGGCGATAAAGGCCATGGTTATACAAAGACCGGATTGCTTCACAGCACTGTTTAATGGGATCCTAAAATATGGAATTCCGAAGCAATGGAAGAGGGCCAGAACGGTACTACTGAGTAAACAAGGTAAGGACCCTGCTTCTCCCTCTGCTTACAGACCTATTTGCATTATAGACTCGGCAGCCAAGCTCCTGGAGTATGTCCTGAAAGCTAGGTTTCTCGAATTCTTGGGACCAAACCCCTTCAGACCACAGCAATACGGATTCTGCAAAGGGAAGTCGACCACCCATGCTATGGAGCAGCTCATGGGGGAAATAGGAGAAGCCCCCAAACATTTTAGGTTTGCGGCAATTGCGGCCCTCGACGTGAAGAATGCGTTTAATTCTCTGAGCTGGGAAAAAATTATAGAGGAAATGCAGGAAAGGAAGATGCCAGGATACCTTATAAGAGTGACTAAGGACTACTTCAGGGGCAGGGAGGTGGAGTATCGATCGTCCGAAGGTCTGGTAGGTCTGGTAATGCGGAGGGGGGTTCCACAGGGTTCAGTTTTAGGTCCTCTTCTGTGGAATTTGGTGTATGACGGACTCCTGAGGAAGAAACTGCCTCCGCTGTGCACCATTATAGCATTTGCGGACGACATAGTTATAGTAGTACAAGCCTTTAAACTGGAAAAGTTGAAGAAGAACCTGGAAGACATCATTGGTATGACAAGGAGTTGGCTAGAAGGAGCTGGGTTGGAATTAGCTGAACAAAAAACTGAACTAATGATGGCCAACAGGAAAAGACTCCCGGAGGGGTTCAGCGTAAGAGTGGGCTCTACCGAGATAGAACCAGCAAAGACCCTTAAATATCTGGGCGTAACCTTTGATTATCAAAGGAATTTCATCAGGCATATAGAAGTCGTAACAAACAAGGCCACCAGGGTGTTGACGGAGCTGAGTAGCTTGATGAGAAACTGTATGAAAACTTCCCAGAAGGCTAGGAAACTATTCTATATGACTATAGAATCAATTGTACTATATGGTGCGCCGGTTTGGAGCAATAGCGCAGACAAAATTTTCGCTAAAAATGCACTAAGAAGGACGCAAAGAATGGGTTTGGCAAGGGTGGTAGCGGCCTATAAGACGGTTCCAGTAGATACATTATGTGTTCTCACAGGTACAACACCTTGGGACTTGAAGGCGGAGGAAAGACGAATCCTCTTTCAATGGGAAAACCTACTGTTCGGTGACCAAGAGGTTTCAGGATCTTTGAGGAATGGGGCCGAGGCCATAGGATCTGTCAGGGAAAGAAGGGAGGAGATCAGAAATGAAGAGTTACTAAGAGTCAGGGAGGAATTTGGACGTAGTGGTCTGATACTGGAGGAGGAGGTGGCGGCGGCTCAAGAGGACGAAGGCAGGAGAAAGATATTGAAGAAGATGCTTAGGAAGCTAGTCAAGGAAAAAACCATGTATAAATGGCAGGAGAAATGGAATTCGGCAACTGTGGGAAGGGTAACCCACAACCTAATTCCAAACATTGAAGAATGGAATGCGAGGAAACACGGTTGTATGAATTTTTATGTAACGCAGGCCCTTACGGGGCACGGAGTGTTTAACGCTTTTAGACATCGAATTAGGAAGGCGCTCTCTCCGGAATGCTGGTTCCACCAGGGGATAATAGATGATCCGGAGCACACCTTTACACAATGCAGCCAGTGGGAGGATGAGCGGGCGATACTTGCTAACAAGCTGGAGGTGCAGGGAGATCTCTCGATGAAGCTCATCGTTAACAAGATGCAGAGTTCCAAGGATAACTGGAAAGCCGCCAGCCATTTCTTCAGTGAGGTACTACGGAAGAAAGAGCTAGAAGAAAGAAGAAGAGAAAAGAGGGGGGAAGGGTCATAAAATTAACATAAATTTGAGTTAAGTAATTAAATTAAGTAACAAATTATACTTTGAATGAATGTAAGAGATGAGTTAGTCACTAGTACGTCTTTTTCAGCTGTCGGAGAGGATGCAGAGGGCACGGGGATGGAGGAACACCGACGACATCGACTGGGCGGAAGATGAAGCGGGGATAGACAGCACCCTGCGCGTAAACTCTAGTAGTGTGTCCAGGACGTCTGCCGAGAAGCGCTGCACCAGCTAGCCCTAGAAGATTGGAAGAGGACCTCCCCCCGGCTTTCTCAGACTCCCCGATATGCTGAAGAGGAACGGGACATTTAAACGGTAAACTAGCCACGTTTAGGCTGACTAAGGCTAGTGAATTCAAGCTGAATGTTACCATCGGGCATTCTCTGATCTCTCTCTCTCTCGCGTGCGCAAGATGTAATTAGTCATTTAAGGCGGTTAGAGTTAAGTTGTCGGTATATTTAATTCGTGAGTTAGGCGTTAAAGGTAGGTTAAACATAAGAAATTAGGTACCCAAAGTAAAACACCGTGTTGTACAATACAAAAATAACTTTATTCAATTAGTGGGATTTTACAGAAATAGTAATTTAAACTTCAAAAGCAAAGAGTATTTAGGCTTGAAACTAAAGGATCTGTAGAAGAAAAGAAAATTTCTGGTTAACAGGATTGAGTGAATAGAGTGGAAAATAAGCTGAAATACTTACTCATCCGACGATGAGGACAAGAGCGGATAAAATAAATTAATTTTGTTTGGTCAACGTAGTTTGTACAAGTCTAGTTTAGACCTAAAGGTAAACTGAAATTTAACCTGAGTGAAGTAAAGAACCTGTAATTAAGTAAAGGATTATTATTGGCGGAAGGAGGTTAAAGTTTTTCAGTATGAAAGGGACATAGTAGAATACATACTTACAAAAATAAATTTATCTCTCTAGGTATGAGGAGATTATGGTTGGTAGAATGATAATCTATAAACTTAAAATGGGTCATGCCCTGGAGAAGTATCTGAAATAGAACAGTATTAGATCGGTTGAACAAGTGAAAGGAATAAGTAGAAGTAAATGAATAGAAGGTTCAAGTAATGTAGAGGAACAGAATACGAATAGATACTCACATAAGTATAAGAGAAGAGTCTTTAGATTTATAGCAGACTATATATGACAAGTAAGAAGTAGAAGTGTTATAAGTAATTAAGGAAATAAGAAGATAATAATCTATGACAGAAAAGCAGAATAAAAGTGATAAATATAACAAGTAGTGAGAAACTAGAGTAGGAGGAAATAGTAGGAGAATACATACATAGTATAAAGTAAACGAACAAAGTATAAAGTAAAGTTGAGCTTCTAAACAAATAGTTTAACAAAGTTTGGCAGGGACGACAGCCCCTTTTAAGGCGACACACGTCGCCCAGCGTTGAGTAATCTGATCAACCCCAGATTTGAAAAATGAGCGTTTCTTACTATTCAAGAACCGTTCAAAATGTTCCTCTAGGCGCCATAGACCTCGTCTATGCTTGGTGGTATAAGTGTAATACTTAGATAATAGCCAATAATCAGTGGGAGATAGATCAGTTGATAGAGGGGGATGAGGCAATAGCTCCACACCAGTATAAGGTGTACGTAGATAGTCCGAGGTATTAGTAGGACATGATGCCTGTAATAATAGGGGTGCGCCCAATCGGGGATGTTTAGCGTTGTATTTGCGTATTACTAAGCGGAATAGCTCTGGCCGACGAGATTCCATTTCTTCAGGGGTGCTCGTAAAGGAAACTGATAATACTCCGTAGCGGCACCACCATAAACTAACGAACACCCGAAAGGGAGTTCGTCGGGTTGCATTGGGTAGAAATACTCGGCCGGGGGCGGAGGCCACCCTCTGCGTTTCCGGATCCTCGGGCTCGTATATGATCCAACGTTCGTCACAAATTAAGAGTCGACACAGGAAATCCTCCTCTTCTGTGAACCGCAGTAATAAGCTCTTACATAGGCTGATTCGATCCTGGCGATCTGCTTCGTCGGGAACGAAGTGGTAACCGAATGGCCGTTTTTTACGGTAGCATATTAGACTTAGGCGTTGGCGTATTGACGTGCAACTAATTCCGAATATGGAAGCAAGTTGTGCTAATCCGAGATCGGGAGCTTGGGTGACAATGGATCTTAACAGATTTAGATCCATGTCCCCGACCTTAGGGCGTCCTAGTCGAGGGGCATCCTCCAACCGCTCACGCCCAGCTCGGAATTGTTTATAAAGAGCGAATACGGTACTGCGAGATACAAGATTTCCATAAGAAATCTGTATTTTCTGTAAGGCCTCGGTAGCGGTTTGTCCACAGCGATAAAAATCGTGCACGATGGCGCGAATCCTCCTGCGAGTAAAATGCTCAGGCAAGATCTGTTTGAGGAAAAGACGATGTAGCATTGGATTATGATTATAGAAAGGGTATAGTATTAGTTCTAGTAATAGTAAAAGATATCTTACTTCAGCGGTGTCGGTGTCTGTGTCTGGGGAATCCGGACGAGTTCCGGAGCAACCAGGCTCCTGTGAATCTGTAGCGCTTTGATGAGACATTGCGAGGGAATATATCTAAGAAAAGCAAAAGAATAGAAAATGCAATTATACTAGAAAAGACTTAGATTAATGTATAGGGTAATAGTACTGAGTGAGGAAAATACGGGGGAAAATAACCCCCGGTAGGTTTGATAGACAGAGAACGGAATGGGAAATTGCGACGTGAAGGTGTGAATAATATTGTAATGTGCTCTGAACAGACAAAGTTGTAATAGAAAAAGGTATGATGCAATAGATAGGTATACATCCCATACTAAGAACAGGGAACATAGTTACCGGCAATACCGTGGTAATAGCAGAGCTCGCGGGCAACCCGCAGGGATAAGTGTAGGGCAACAGTCGGTAAACGAAAACTCGTGGAACGGTGTACAAGCAAGATGGCGGACAAGGATAGAGACAGCTAACAATTTTGTTAGAGTTGCTGATCTTGCATAACAGAGACAGTATTAGAAACGGACACTCCGGCTACAGGAGTTTATTCAAGAAACCTTTGTACTAGCGGGGAAATTTGGTTAATTTTCTCCCTAAATTAGTCACACGAGCACTTTGTAAATTAGGCAAATTTAACAAATAAATTGTGATGTTGAGACCCGAAACTGGATGCAAACGACAGAGCATTAGAAAATATCAAAATAAGGTCCTTAGATAGGATTAATTTTAACAAAGGGTTGAGGAATTAGAAGCAATTTTAGTAAAATGATAGAAAGAGTAAGACAGATCGTAAACGGCTGGTTGGAACAGGAGGAAGATATGTTAAGCGCAGAGTGCCCCTCGTAACAGATTCAAGCCGGCCTAGTATATAAGCCTGTGGCTTGACGGAGGAAGTTTTACAATTAAACAAGGAATCTTAGGAGGATGGTAGACTAATAGTTGTAAACGGGGAGGATCTCTGGGATGCCGGAAGCGTGATAGTGAACTTAATTTAATTTGATTTGGTTCGTTTTTTATTTTTGATAATAAATAAATGGTCATGGTAGTACACCAGACGGCAGTTATAGAGATCTTTACCCGTATATTAGTCAGAATATATGAGGATGCGGAAACGACGTTAATAGCTTATATAGCTAAATGATCAAGTCAAGACTAAAGGATAAGGATAGCAAATGATGAAAGGAATAGAACTGTTCCGTTAAAAATCAAGTCAGGCAAACGTATATAATATGGATGAGTGCGAGAAGGGAATGTGTTTCTAATAAGGTAAAGATTAGTAGGAAATTCTGTAAGACTATTTGCTGTAAACGGGGAGGATGTCAGAGAGGCTGGAAGGCGGATTGGTAAAGTAGTGTTAAATGTATTTTATAATTATTATTCTTAGTATTCTATTCGGGATTGTATTATAGTTGGAAATAGCTAGAATGCCGTCCAGCTCTCAAGGAGATCTTAACCCGTAAATAAAAAATAGTCAACAGTTAAAAACTAAAGTATGGAAGTGTCTCTTTGATATAACAGACAGAAGGTCATAGAAACCGAGGCAGTATGACCCCCAAAAGTACAGGGTAGTTACAAGTAAATGCTCGAAAAAAGATCAATAGATAGGACGTTATAAGAAAGATCGAGGCATACAAGGATAAGACAACCGAAATTTTGAAAGTAGGTAGAGGGGATATTGCAAACCGACGGTTTTACGGAGCAACACCACGACCTCAGAGCGGTCCTAGGCTTCTAGAGGTACAGACATAGAGGTTTTAGGAAGTGTTAGGGTTACGTTGATTAGTGAAGGAGGTTAGAGTAACGTATTAGTTAAATTCATTATGTAGGAAAGTGATAGTGTGCAAATTAATATAAATATAGCAAGCAATAAAGGGGTTTTACCTTCTAGCGGCTTTCCGCTTTGCGGGGTGCACTGCCAACAGTGAGTCGAGCGTGGTGTGAAATAGCTGGGAATAGCAGGCCGCTGTGAGTGCTAACGCTTAGTGTCCGACGGCAAAAGTGAATTTCGCGCGGTTAGTTTCCGGATTCTGGTACCGGCGGCAAAAATCGATCTCGCGCGGAAAGTTTTCGGACTCGCGCGAAAAGTTTCCGGACTCGAGCGAAAAGTTTCCGGACTCGAATATAGAGAGAGAACACTACGATTTTAGAAAAAGACAGTCATGATGGGCACCCTTAAGGCTGCACATCAATAGCTAGCCAGAGTGAGAAGGCTCATACCATTGAGCTGTCTTTGTCGCTCTAGTGGGAAATCCTGGATTTTCGTTAAATTAACGTTGAAAACGGGGGTTTTTCGGAAAAATAAAGAGTAAGCGCACTGTAGGAGTTCCCCCTCGAGGGCCCTACAGAGCCTGAATTTCGGTGGAGGGCACAGTGACCCGACAGAAAGTAATTAAAATTTCGCTAACGCTCATATAGCTTACTTTGCCTTGGGCTATGTGAGTATAGCGAAATTTTCTTAATTTAGTTGAAATTTTAGGTTTTAGGTTAAGTTCAGTTTGCAGCCGACGGCAAATTTCAATTTCGTGCGGATAGTTTTCGGACCGACGGGAAAATCCAATCTCGCGCGGATAGTTTTCGGACCGACGGGAAAAATCAATCTCGCGCGAATAATTTCCGGACTAGGCGGAAATAGAATACTAAAAGAATATAGGTTTACTGATAGAATATAGGTTTAGTTATTGCGTTAATAAAAGCGAGCGTAGAATCTAAGTATAAGTGAGAGAGAGAGTGCAGAGGTACATGAGATGTAATTTAGCGATAATATTTAAGAATGTAGATAAGTAGTTACGTTGCGCAAATATAGTAATAAGGGTAGTCTTAAGCAACGACGTTAGAAGCTTGTAGAAGAATTTGGAAAAATCTGTTGGTTCTTCGAAGTGTTTGGTTTTAAAATTAAAGGAGGAAATTCACTTAAAAAAAAAAAAAAAAAAAAGGCTAGGTTAGGTCAGGTGGGGACCGAGGGGTATTGGGCTCTCCAATGATGACTCTGACTCATTGGAGGGTATGACTCCAGTGGGAGTGGTCCATACCCTAAAATTCCTCTTACTCCACCTCCTCGTGGTGGTCCCTGGGGCACGGCGCTGGAGGTTCCAGCGACGTGTGCTAACGGAGTAAGGGGTGCAGGGGAGTGTTGCCTTGGTGTCACCTTGGTGATACTCTCCGTCGGGATGGGTTTTACTGGCTGAGACACGGGCAAGTTGGGTGGTTTTTAAAAAAAAAAAAACAAAAACAAAATGTATATTTCTATGCTGTCGCCCTGGACCACAACCAAAGAAGTAACGTTTACGGTGCAGGGGGGAAGGTCCCTAGTACCGGCGGTGGGGGGGTGGGCGAGCAGGCCCCCCCAGCGTCGTCATCGGATGACTGCGGGTTGACGAGAGTGGACCACTGGGCTCCGTCAACAGTAATAGCTACCAGCGAAGAGCATAAGCTTATGACGACTTCGGATACGGAAAAGGACATGCAAATGGATTGCGATGTAGACTCTGAAAAAGAATATAAAAAAGTTACTGAAGAAGATATGAAAATATGTACAATTAATTTAACTAGAATTACAGATGATGAAAAAGATAAAAGTAAAGATACAAAAAATAAAAAGAAAAATGGAAAAGAAAAATCTTTTTTCTCGATTCAGGATCGTTTAAAAAATCCTCCGGAACAAAAAATGTTTGAGTCTACTTCAACACTTTCTAAAGATATGCCACGTTTGAGTTATGGAGAATTCGCGCAAAAAGATGTATTAATGAACTTATTAAAGGACGGTGCTAAAAACTGGTATAAAATGATAGAAATAACAAAAACTTTGTTTAAAAAATTAGATAGCAATAAACATATTAATAAAGAAAGTCGTGAGTTAATGGAAAACCTAACAAAAGAAATGGATCATCATACAACCTTATTTGACAGAATTCAATTCGAAAGAAAATTAGAAATTAAAGATTCTTATTCTAAACTTAAACAAGATACTCCTAAAATTCAAACCACCTCCCGAAGTGTTAGTATTCAACAAAATAAGGAGACTCAAACTGATATACAGGATAGTAAATTACAGGCATTTAATTTCATTTTTGGAAGCAAAGAGTTATCTATAACAAGACAGGAAACAACTAATAAAGCAAATGATATAAGTATACAAACTTCAGATGGTGATATGCAAGTTAAAGATGAGTCATTAACTACCGATATTCTGAATATCGACAAACCTGGGACCTCGGAAGCCTTCCATGGCAGAAGATCTCCTGTTTTATCTGAATCTGGTCTACATCCTAAGAAAAAACGTAAACTTGGTATCGAAAAACCAAAAGTTCGTAGCGATATTTTACTGAGTGGAAAAAATAAAATTAATATTAAAAAGAATATAGTTAATCAGGAGATACCTTACGATATAACTAACGAAGCTGACGAATCCATGTCTTCTCTGATTCCTTCTATTGAAGAGATTGTAGAAATGCTGGTACGGAAGCTGAAAGGTGAAGACAGAATCTCGATTAAAGAAAAACAGTTGATTAGAGATAATCAAACGGTTAATGCTGAAAGGAAAATACTTACGCGCGAAGGTAATGCTTGGATAACTATGACCAAACGGAAAGGAAAACTAGCTATTGATCGTGATCCTGGATCTTCTACACCTGGTGGGACAGAAGCTTCTCGGAAAACCACTCAATTGCAGCCTCCACTACCTAGACCAAGATGGACTATACCACGTGTAGATGCCATCGTTGTGAAAGTAAAAGATTCTAATGATTTTAGAAGCTCATATGCTGACGTATGTAAAAATATGAACGATTTAGATGGAATCAAAAGAGCTAGGAAAACTAGGGCCGGCCAACTTCTCTTAGAAGTTTCCCCGAACTATGATACTGACCGGTTGAAGGCTCAGATTGATGCATCCCTCGGTGGTGGCCAGGAAACTCGGGTTCTTCAACGTACTTTTGACTTGGAAATCAGAGATTTGGACCCATTGGTGGGGAAAGAAGAGGTTCTAGAAGCTCTCACTCAAAATCTAAACATTAAATCTGAAGAACTTAGATTGAAAGTCATTAGACTCACTAGACTTGGGACACAGATGGCAGTCGTAGAGACCCCTCTAAAATATTTAAAACAAATTGCTACAAAAAATAAGATTAAAATTGGTATGACTAATGTTGTATTACACCCCATGCCAACAATTATCAAGTGCTTTAAGTGTCATTCGGTGGGACATTTCAGCACCAATTGCAAGGCCATCATAAAAGATGGCATGAGATGCAGGAAGTGTAATACCGATGGACACTCTATGAAAGAATGTGTTCAATCTAAGCCATTTTGTATTGAATGTAAAAATCAGGGTCTTTCTCATGACCATCTGATATGCACTATGGCATGTAGTATTTTTAGAGGTACAGTTCGAACTCTAAAAGAACAGTTTAACCAATACGTTAATGAAAATTCTGCAGGTAAATTGCAATAACTGCCGGGGAGCACATAATTTACTGGATCAGACGATTGCGGAGCACGGAATTGATATCGCCTGTATACAGGAACCATACAGAGTTCGCTCTGCTTGGCTTTCCTCTGGAAACAAAAAAGCGACTATAAACATAATCAATAAAAAGATTCAGATTCCATCATCAAAAATTATTATTGGTAACTTCTATATTGGCTTTCAAACAGAATATTTCTCGCTAGTCAATGTGTATATTTCACCCAGTATACCCGTAGCGGAATTTTATTCCTGTCTTGATGAACTTAAGATGGTTAGAAGAGGATGGAGTGACCCGGTGATTCTTCTCGGAGACTTTAATGCCAGATCGATCGAATTCGGTGATTCAGTATCTACTAAAAGAGGCAATATTTTCAATTCATATGTTACGGAAATGAACTTATTTCCAATTCATATTCAAGGAGGTTCTTATACTTTTTACCGAAATCTTCGTCATTCAAAGGTTGATGTTATATGCGCGAGCAAAGCTATTCATAAAAAAATTCATAGTATAATCGATCATACTGAAAATTATTCAGATCATAAAAATTGTATTCATACGATCAATGTGGAACGCAATAAAAAATATCGTAAAGTTATGAAACACTTGGAAGATTGGAATTGGAATATCAAAACCGTCGATGCAGACTTATTTATAAATACCTTTAAAAAACTAAACGAAAATATTAATTGGGACGAAGAGTTTTCCCCTTCTTTAGTTGATAAATATATTCAAAACATAAAAAATACATGCAAGAAAACTATGAAGAAAAAATATAGATCATACACTCATAAAGAGAACCCTTGGTGGAATGACGAAATTGCCAATCTTCGGATGGAGGTGATGAGGACTCGTAGATGTTGGCAACGGAAGCTACGCAGGAAATTAAACGCAGATACTGAAAAAGGAAACTATAAAGAAACCAAAAAGAAATTACAATTTAAAATTTCTGAAAGTAAACGAGCACAATGGAAACAATTTGTAAACATACTTGAAAAGGACCCTTGGGGTCGACCTTTCCAAGTCATTCGCAACATAATTAAAAGTACACTTCCTGCTCCATTGCTCGAGGCAGAGGAAGCAGAAACCATTTTGCATCATTTGTTTCCTAGGGATGTTCCTCCCACTTATAATTTATCTCCAGGAGAATTGCCCGATATTCACATCAGTAGAGGTGATTTATGGGACATAGCGAATGATCTGGAAATTCGAAAAGCTATAGGACTGGATAAATTATCCCCAGGTCTTATTAAATTTATTATTTTGAATGATCTTGCTCATTTTACTCATGTCATGAACTGTTGTTTAAATCTGAATTATATTCCTTATCAGTGGAAAATATCTCGGGCAATTTTGCTACGAAAAAATATGGATAAATCAAACATACCTGAGAACTTTAGACCAATATGTATAGGGGATGCCCTTAATAAAGTCTTCGAGAAGGTGTTGGAGAAACAGATCATTGAACATCTGGGGAATCCTCCTTTTCACCCCAAACAATTTTGCTTTTGTAAGGGAAAATCTACTCTAGATGCTCTGCAAGAAATTCAAGACTTTATCGACTCATCTAATAGAAAAGGTAAATTCGGCATCATTGTGAGTCTTGACATACGCAATGCTTTCAATAGCGTGAATTGGGAAACTATTTTTGAAACTCTCAGAAATAGATACTTTCCGGAACACCTTCAGTGTATACTTCAAAATTATTTTAAAGACAGAAAGATCAAATATAAATCGACTGATAAATGGCTTGACGTTACCGTTGAAAAAGGAGTATTACAGGGTTCGGTTATTTCACCAATTGTGTGGAACCTCATCTATGATGATCTTCTGAAGATTACTTACTCTAAGGATATTCGTGTAATAACTTACGCGGACGATATCGCGTTGTACGCGTCGGGAAAGAAATTAACGACTTTGAAGAAGGATTTAGAGGATGCAATAAATGATAAGATCCTACCTTGGCTAAGATCAAAAGGACTGGAGTTATCCGCACACAAAACAAAATTTATATTCATAAATAAAAAAGTTATCCCATCTGATTTCACACTGAATATTTCGAACACTCAATTATCTGCTAGTCCAAGCATTAAATATCTCGGAATTATTCTTAATAAATACAATAATTATTTTGAACATGTGGATAGAATAACTGATAAAATTCAAAAGACTTTTGGTGAACTTTCAAAATTAATGATGAATATAGGGGGTCCCTCCTACGAAGGAAGGAAACTTTATTATAACATATTGGTTTCAATTATTAGTTATGGTAGCTCTGTCTGGGTAGATAGAGCTTTGAATTATAGAAGGAATAATACCAAACTGGGCAGAGCGCAACGCATCGGACTACAGAGAGTAGCCTGTGCATATCGTACAACTTCCAGATATTCCTTGTGTGTGATAACAGGTTTCCTCCCAATTGAGATATTTCTGATGGAACGTCCTCGTTTGTTTGAACTTAAGAAAAGATTTAAAACTTCTGTCGATGATAGCGATGTTACTATTCTTCAAAAAAAGGAAGACTATGAAATTGAAGCCGAAAGAATCAGAGATCAGTCTTGGATCACCTGGTTGGAAAGTTGGCAAAATTATACCTATTCTAATTGGACGTACACTCTAATCTCAGATCCTCGTGCATGGAGTGAAAGGAAGTTTGGCGCTCTGAATTTCCACCTAACTCAGATGCTTACTGGTCATGGGGTTTTTGGGTCATATCGTCATACAATCGGTAAAGCGGAAACGGATGGTTGTTGGTGGTGTGATCTCACACGAGACGACCCTGAACATACCCTTCTGTTTTGTGATCGTTGGACTCCTCTGAGACTATCTTTAAATATGGATCTACCAGAAGATTTAACTGTCGGAAACTTTCAGAGATTAATTACTAGTAATAGAGATAATTGGAAGAAAATTAATACTTTTATCAATACAATTATGTTAAAGAAAGAAAAATATGAAAGACTTTTAGTACAAAAAGAAAGAGATCAACAATTGCATGTGTCGTGAGCACTGCGTTTTGTATACTCACCTGATGATACTTGAAATGATGATGCCTAATGGAGATGATACCAAAAAGATTTCTTTATTATTATTTATATTAAAGCTTATATTTACCGGGTTATATTATGTTATACATACCTTAGTTACCTTATTCTATGATTTTCGCGTGCCCTTTTTTTTTTTTTTTTTTTTTTTTTTTTTTTCCTTTCTTCCCTTCCTTGGTTATTTATTTACTTACTGTACATTTATTAATTATAACTGACTGGAAAGAACAGGTGTGGACAAGGATCTGAGATGCATGAAGGTGTCTTGGGCGTAATGCGTGAAGCGGGTCCCCATTACGCCTTTTAACTCAGATCAGGCGATGATTGTAGAGGGGCGGTCCATTGATCGTCCCGGGTGAGGTTAGGTTTTTAGTGGGTATGGGTACGCCGAACATCCGCGGCCCGAGTCCCACACTACCCCCTTCTGGGGTGTGCGTAACGGCATTTTCCCCCTCACTCTTAACAAAAAAAAAAAAAAAAAAAAAAAAAAGGCTAGGTTAGGTCAGGTTAGGTTAGGTTAGGTTAGGTTAGGTTAGGTTGCCTCCGTGAGCGGAGATGCCTCCCATGCTCTGAGCGTGGGAGAGGTCCCAGAGGTGGGAGTGGCATCTGCCAGTGCCCCCCCATCTCTGGACGTGGATAAGGCAGGAGGTTCAACGGGCGCGACGGGCCGCGGAACGCGCCAATCGTCGAGAACTGCCGCGACGAAGGGAGGTCCGGTGGTGATAATCGACGACACCGATGACGACACTGCCAACCCCGGCCACGACCTACCGTGGCTGGGCGATACCTTCCAGCTGGGAGGTGGATCGGACCACACGTCCGCGTCCGGGAGGTCCCACAAACGCCGGCGGGAACATCAGTCCGACTCGGACAACGAGCAGGCCACGGGGGGTCGGAAGGGCGAGAAGAAGTCCATCTCGAGGAAGAAGGACTCCACCCCAGCGGTGGCGGAGATGGCGAGGCAGATCAGCGGCCTCTCCACAGGCGAGATCATGCAGGAGTTCCTGCAGAAGGTCCGCCTGGTGGAGACAACCGCCCTCAAGAGTGGCAACCTTAAGGGCACCTACGTGCGCGACCTCAAGGTGTCTGCACGTTATGCCGAGGCGGCACTACTTGAGGTCGTGCAGAGGGGGGAAAAAGTACCGGGCCCCCCCAACGCCGCTGATCTGCCTGTGGCAGCCTCCTTCCCTCCCCCGCAGGATACAGAAGCCCGTATACGCTCGCTGCAAAAGCAGAACGAGCACCTGCGGGGGATGGTGGCGGAACTTGAGGCCACCATCAAGGCATACAGGGAGGAGATGATGACAATGAAGAGGAGTGGAGTGGCTTCGCAGCTTCTCCCCCCTCCCGCCAAGCCGTCGTCATCATCTCCTCCCCGAGCGGAAACAACACAGCCGGGGAAGTCGGTGGTGGTCCTGTCCGACCCTCCTCCTCCGTCACCGGAGCCGGGGGCGGGCTCAAGCGGGCTCCTGGAACAGCTGGGAGCCCTGCTAGATGCCAAGCTGGCGCCCATAAAGAGGGTGCAGGCGAGGCTGAGCGAGGCGGTTTTCGGGCCCCCTCGCTCGCCCCCTGCCCCTCGAAACGGTGGCAAGGTCCCGGCGGACCCCCCCAAGCCCTCTCCTCCTCTTCCCGCCGGCACTTCTTCTTCTTCACGCCCGGGAGACGGGAAAAAGAAGAAGAAGAAGAAAACGAAGAAGAAGAAGAGTGCCCCCGCCCCCAGCTCGCAGCCGAGTAAGACGGCTCCGGCCCGCACCGTGCCAGTCAACCCCTCCTCTGAGGGGACCTGGGCGGATGTTGTGGGCCGGAAGGCTAAGAGGGCGGCCAAGAAGGCCGCGAACCCTCCCCCGCCCCCCTCTAAGGGACTCCAAGGGGCCCCTCAGGGAAAGGGAAAAGGAGGGCGAGCCCCGCCCAGGGTGGCCACCCCTCCAAAGACGGCAGCGATTTCGCTGTCCATTCCGGAGGGGTGCAAGACCACCCTGGCGGAGGCGATGGCGGCGGCGAAAGCGGCCATCAAGCTCAGCGAGCTGGGGGTGGGAGAAATCCGCACCAAGCGGGCGGTGACCGGGGGTCTTCTACTGGAGATCCCCGGCCCTGAGGGAGGTGCCAAGGCCGACGCCCTGGCATCAAAAATGGCCGCGGCACTAATCGGCCTGGGGGTGCGGGTCAACAGGCCCCTGAAAACGGCGGATCTCCGCCTGAGGGGCCTGGACGACTCCGTCACCCCCGAGGAGGTGAAGGCGGCGGTAGCTGAAGCCACGGGGTGCCCACCCGACACTATTAAGGTCGGGGACATCAAGTCCCCGGCAGCAGGGTTGGGCACCACGTGGCTGAAATGCCCCGCCGCGGCCGCCCGCCTTTCGGCGGGCGCGGGAAAGTTGCGGGTGGGCTGGTCCACCGCAAAAGTAGAGGCACTGGCCGCAAGGCCGTTGCAGTGCTTCCGTTGCCTGGCGGTTGGACACGTCAGGCAGCGGTGCACTAGCACGGTGGACCGTAGCGGCCAGTGCTACAAGTGCGGTGTGACCGGCCATCGGGCTAATGTGTGCCCGGCGGCCCCCCGGTGCCCGATTTGCACCGAGCTGGGGAGACCGGCCGGGCACAAAGCGGGGAGTGGCCTGTGCCCCCCGCTCCCGAGGAAAGGTCGAAAAGTCGGTGGGAAGGGGCCCACCGACAAACCGACCATGGAGGAAGGCGGGGGGATGGAAGTCATGGAGGTGGATCCCCCGCCTTCCTCTGAGCCGGCTGGCCGTGTGGAGGCCGCACCGGGAGCGTCAACGGGACCTTAATGCCCTGGACGCTCCCGGTCGTGCAGGCCAACCTCAACCACTCCCGTCGGGCCCAGGACTTGTTTGTCCATGGCCTGGCGGAGAGGCAGGTGGGGTTGGCCGTTGTCACGGAGCCCTATAGCGTCCCCGACTCCTCCCCTTGGGCAGGGGACGTTGGGGGCTCCGTGGCAATCTGGGCCCGTAAGGGCGGGGATTTCCCCCCCGGCTCCGTGGTCGAGCGGGGCCGAGGGGTTGTACTGTACAAATGGGGAAGGTTGCTGGTCGCGGGTTGCTACATATCGCCCAACTGCAGCCTCGCTGAGTTCGAGGGGTATCTGGACCGGCTAAGGGTGATGATTACACCCTACTTAGTCGGTCCGATGCTGGTCCTGGGGGACTTCAACTCGAAGTCCACAGCTTGGGGAAACCCCAGGACCACCCCTCGCGGCGAGGCTCTAGATGTTTGGGCGGGGGGCATGGAGCTCCGGTTAATAAACCGGGGCTCCGTACCCACGTGCGTGCGGTCGAACGGGTGGTCCATAGTCGATCTGACTTGGGCCACCCCCGCGGCCGTACGCCGTGTGTCCGCCTGGCGGGTGGCCACGGAGTGGGAGTCCCTCTCCGACCACCTCCATATCACTATGGAGGTGGAAGCCACCCAGCAGGAGGCGGACGTGCCCCCCAACAGAGGTATCACCCACGCAGCGCCCGTGAAATGGGCACTGCAGCGACTAGACGAGGACGTCTTGAGAGCCACAGCTCTCGCCTATTCCTGGGTTGAACCCAGGGAGCGCGGGGCTGACGAGGGGGTGTCATGGTTCCGGGGCGTCATGCGGTCGATTTGCGACGCTTCGATGCCCCGGGCCGGTAGGCACGCTCCTAAGAAGTCAGCGTACTGGTGGTCGGGCGAAATTGCAGACGTGAGGGACGCGTGCGTCCGCGCCCGACGCCAGTACACCCGCGCACGTCGGCGCCACCCAGTTGGAGGCGTCGACGAGGCGAGAGTGGCCGCCCTTTACGCAGAATATAGGGCGGCCCGTATGGCTCTGCAGCGTGCAATAGCCGCTGCAAAGGCCGCGGCCTGGGATGAGCTCCTCGGATCCCTCCAAAGGGATCCATGGGGGCGCGCCTACAAGGCGGTGCTTAATAAGCTCCGCCCGTGGGCGCCCCCCATTACAGAGGAGCTGGACCCCGAGTTCTTGGGGCGGGTCCTCAGTACACTCTTCCCTCCCCAGGAGGGAACGAGAGAGAACCCGCCCCCGTCGGTCCATACCAACTGGACCGGAGAACTCGGGGTCACAGAGAGTGAGCTCTCCCGAGCCGTCCAGAGGATCCGGGAAGGGGGCAAGAAGGCCCCCGGTCCCGATGGAGTCCCTGGACGGGTGTTGGCCGCGGCCTTGGACGTCCTCGCCCCGGCTTTCATACAGATGATAAACTCCTGTATGAGCCGGGGAACCTTCCCCCAGGTATGGAAAACCGCCAGGCTTGTCCTCCTCCATAAGGCGGGAAAGCCCGCAGATGTTCCCTCTGCGTACCGGCCCTTGTGTCTCCTCGACGAGGCGGGCAAGATCTACGAAAAGATCATTGCCGACCGCCTCGTCGAGCACCTGTCCAACCATGGTGGTCCCGATCTGAGCGACAGCCAGTTCGGCTTCCGGAGGGGGCGCTCGACGGTCGATGCCGTCGGTCGTCTCGCCTCCCTCCGGAGGGATGCTGTCGCTCAGGGCAGGGTGTTGTTGCCGGTGAGTCTCGACATCACCAACGCCTTCAACACCCTGCCATGGGATGAGGTAGTGAGGGCTCTGGAGTATTACCAGGTGCCCTCCTACCTCAAGGAGATCATCCGGGACTACCTGAGTGACAGGTGGTTCGAGTACCCGGGCCGGGACGGCAATATCCAGAGGGAACAGATGCACCGCGGAGTGCCACAGGGGTCGATCCTCGGACCGCTCCTGTGGCTACTCGCTTATGACGCGGTGCTGCGGGCAAACCTTCCCCTCGGCGTCCACCTGATCTGCTATGCAGATGATACATTGGTGGTCGTCGAGGGGTGGACGTGGAGGAGGACGCTGAGCCTGGCGCAAGCAGCGGTGGGCTGCGTCGTCGGTGGGATCCGGAGATTGGGGCTGGAGATTTCTGCAGGCAAAACCGAGGCAATGTGGTTACACGCATTGCCTCGGAGCCAGCAGCAACCCCAACTCTGGATCCGGGTAGGTGAAGCCTCTGTCGAGGTGAAAGGCGAGATGAGTTATCTCGGCCTGACCCTCGACAGCCGCTGGTGCTTCGAAGAGCACTTCGACCTGATGGCCCCCCGAGTCGATGGGGTGGCAGCCGCTATGGGACGGCTGTTGCCCAATATCGGGGGGCCCGATGACAGGATTCGTCGCCTCTACTCGGGGGTGGTGCAGAGTAAGTTCCTGTACGGAGCCCCCGTGTGGTCCGAAGAGTTAATGGCCAGCCAGGCCAACATGCGCCACGCATGGCGCGTGCAGCGTCGGCTGGCCATTCGGACCATACGGGGATATCGCACCATCTCCGGGAGGCGGCGTGCCTCCTCGCGGGGATGACTCCCCTTCATCTCATGGCGGTGGAGCGGGCAACCACTTACCAGATTGCCTGCTCCATCCGCCGTGGGGAGTTATCCCCCGAGGGGGAGGAGGTCGAAGTGCTGAGGCACCAGGCCCGGCGGGACACGCTGGTTCGATGGCGGGAGGAGATTGCCTCCGCCAATTCGGACCGGCCTATTGTCCGGGCGCTCCTGCCCGTTCTAGAGGAATGGGTAAGGAGCCGGGTTAGGCTCACCTACCACACGACGCAGATGCTCTCCGGGCACGGATGCTTCGGGCAGTATCTGTGTCGTATCGGGAAGGAACCGACGGCGCAGTGTCACCACTGCGGGGAGGCCCAGGACTCTGCGCGGCATACGCTGGAGGAATGTCCAGCGTGGTCGGCGCCGCGCAGAGACCTAAGGGGCGTTTTGGGAATGGACCTCTCGTTGCCGGTCGTGGTCGACCACATGATCGGCAGCGAGAGGTCAAGAGCAGCGTTCGCCTCCTTCTGCGAGATTGTAATCACGCAGAAGGAGGCAGCGGAGAGGGAGAGGGAGGCCGACCCCCTCTCCGCCATGAGGCTGGCCTCGACGGGGCGATCCCGCCGAGGCCGTCGGCGCCCTGCTAGGGGCCGCTGACGTACCGACGGCGGTGGAACTACATAGTACTCCACCGCCGCCAAGGGGGGCTGCCTTTAGGCGCCCCCGGGGTGGGCAGGTCGCGGGGGGTGAGGAGGAGCACTAATCCCCTCCCCCCCACCACAAGAGGCGGCCTGCCGGTCGATCCCCCGTTTTATTTATTTTACTATCCACCCCTTGATTTGCCCTCCCCCTTTTGTGTTTGTTTTATTTATTTAATTTTATTTATTTAACTTTATTTATTTTATTTATTTATATAAGTTTTTATTTATTTATTTAATATACGGGGGTCGACCAGGGGGGTGGGACAGGGGGAGGGGACAGACGCGAGCCGGAACTCGCCTCTGTCCCCTCCTTGTCGCGTGCGGAGACCTCCCTCCTCGGCCGGGCGGGAACCCTTCGGGTTCTCTTCCCCGAGCGAGGACGGGGGTTTCCGGGGGTCGCGGGTGTCTCGAGCTGGGGCTCGGGGCACCCAGCCGAGCGACCCCAGGGATGGGGGACACCGTGTGGGTGACCCGCACGGGGTCCAAATAGTGTAGGTTTTGATTGGGGGGAGCTTCACTCCCCCCCGGGATTGGGGCTTTAAGCCGGGGCTGGAGGTGGTCGGTCGCATTCGTTTTCGAGATCCCGACCACCTCCAATCTAGCTCAGGGAGGTCACCGTAGGTTTTTTAGTGGGTAGGCCTGGTCCCTTCTGGACGGGTAGCCCCACATAACCCCGTCTCTCCCCCAGGAGGGCGGGGTACGCGTAAAGCGTTTTTCCTACGTAAAAAAAAAAAAAAAAAAAAAAAAAGGTTAGGGCTGCGCAGGGGTCTGAGGGATACGGGGTTCTTCAATGATGACTCGGAATCATTGAAGGATATGACTGCAGTGGCGGTGGTCCGTATCCTAAAACCCTCTCGCTCCACCTCCTCGTGGTGGACCCTGGGGCACACTGCGGTGTGTGCTAACGGAGCGAGTGGTCGGAACTGGGTCGCAAGATGTCGGCTCAGGTCCGTAGACCGCAAACCGGAAGGTTCCGGAGCGGGGGAGCTTGCCTTTACCGGCCGGCCCTGCGAGGAGGATAAACCTCTATAAAAAGTCCTTAACTCTAAGTTTCTGGCATGCGGCGAAGGAGCATTCCCGGGAACGCGGAGCGCCGGGAGTGGGTCTGGTGGGTGCACCGGACCAATAGCATGCCACCTCCGGGGCACCAGCCCGCCCCCCGGAGTACGTAGGGCTTCTCTTGGCAAGGCGGCTCTGTCTGGAGGGACTTGTAGTTCCGACCACACTCGTGGGACGATTATGGAAAATCAAAACACAAAATTAAACCAAAACATAAAAAACAGAAAAACCACAAAAAAAAATAAAGGAAGTAATAATGACGGGAAGAACCAGGCGAAAAATGACAGCGAGTCCTCTGACAGAACCAGGTCGTTTGAAAAAACAACCTCGATAGTGGATGGACCGCAGACTGGAGACATCGAACCAACTCCGGGTGGATGCTCTACTCCAAACGAGACACGTATCGTGAATTTGGTTGACACTTCGGCCTTCACCCCTACGAGGGTCCTAGCCAGGAGCCCCATAAACACACCTACCAACCTAACAAGAGACAGTGAAAGCACAAAAATCCAGACACGGACTTCCCCACCCAGGCCTCGTTCATTTTCGAATCCAGGCCATGGAACCAGGAAGAGGAAGAGGACAGCCGACTCCCCTATCAATTGCCTTAATGACACTTTAATGACATGCAGCGAGAAGTTAAGAACAATAATACTTACCTTAGAGATCGATCCGTCAGCAATACCAGGATACGGCAGGATTCCCCCATAGTGGTATCATCCGACAGTGAACCTGAAAAAATGACAGAAAAAGTTAAACCTGAGAAGAATACCAAAACCACACACACAACAGACAGTGAGACTCAAACCACCGAAGAAGAGCCTACAAAAGTATCCCCCAGGACTCGGACCATTGGCACACAGACTGGGGACCCGGAAATACTCGAAGACAAAGAGCTTGAGAAATGGCAGAATGAAGAAGATAGGTTCCAGAACCTTCTCACCCTACTAGATAGGAAATGGAGCCAAGATATTTATCTACGGACGTCCATATCCAATGACCATATTTTAACAGTAAACGACAAAGACATCGCCTGCTTCACCTCTTGCGACTTCAATCTTAAAAACTTCAACAAGTGTATAATGGAGAAATACCAGGGCCTAAATGAACTGAAATCACAAGAACCAGTTCCGGGATCTGTGGTATACATGGTAAACGTCACTCGATTCCCGGATAAGCGCCATAATACAAATATAGGCCAGTTAAAGGACAAATACGTGTTTTACCTGGTTGACAGGGACAAGATTGAGAGTCCCATAGACATGGAAGCAATCTACAAATCCCTCGTGGAATTTAAGGACATAATCATGGAATGCGGCAGGGAAAAAATCGCTGTAACATGCCATGACCTACTGGAACCGCACAAGATGAGAAAGATGATAGAGGCCATATTCAGAGACACTAAGGTAGAAATCTGCATCCATTGCAGTCCGCGCAAGACCGACACCAGGAGGACCCAACCAGGGGTGGAAACCGTCTTTGTAAGAGACGGCAATAGATCGTATGCAGAGACCCTTAAAACACTGAAAAACGGAATAAATATAGATAAAGAGGGCTATTCGATTACGGGGGTCAAGGAAGGTAGGAATGGTGGAGTCCTAGTGACTATCAAAGGGGACTCTTCCAAAGCGGCCAGTTTCAGCTCCCTGGTTAACAGTAGGATCACGGGCGCCAAAGCCTCAGTGGGAAGAAACTCCTCCCTCAACAAAGTGCTTCACCTTAAGCAGTTAGACGGAGATGTCACTACAGAAGACATAAAGAAAGCAATAACAATACAATTACCCGGCATATCGGAGGACGCTATAAGCATAAAGGCACTACGACCAGCGTTCGCAGGTAGGCAAAACGCTACGGTCATCGCTCCGGCACCGGTGGCTGACAGACTTCTAAACAACAGAATTCTCCGGGTTGGATGGGGCTTATGCCGCGTAATCGAACGGGAAGATGTCTTCCAATGTTTTAAATGCCGAGAATATGGCCACACAGCCAAACTATGTCAAGGCACAGACAGATCCAAATTGTGCCGCCGTTGTGGAGACGACGACCATCTCATGACCAACTGTAAAAACAACGAGAAATGTGTGATCTGTCAAATTGAGGAGCACAGGGACGGCAGCCTCAAATGTCCGGCATATCGTAAGGCTCTGGAAGAAGCCAGAACAATTAAAAAAACTAAAGAGGTAATGACCCCCAGGAGAAACGTCCCGTTTATGGAAAGAGCCTCACCGATAGCGGGTCGACCTATAACCTAGTCCACAAGACAAACATATCTGTGATACATCTGTGATACATCTTATATATATACTTATTTATTTATATCGCATCGTATTTATTTATATATATATTTATTTATTTATTTATTTATTTATTTATTTATTTATTTATATACTTACCTACTTGCTCTCATAAACATGATACCTCAGTCGGATCCTGCTGATACCGCTACACCTAAAAAAATAAAAGAAAAGTTTAAGATCCTGCAGATTAACTTGAATAGATGCAAGATGGCCCAAGACTTGTTAAACCAGACGGCAATGAAACAAGGTGCCGACATTGTTATTATATCGGAGCCCTGGTCTCCACTTGCCCATTGGCACAACGATGGATTCAAGGATGCGTCGATTTGGCTCCCCATGTACTCCATTGGATCATTTGCCAGTATCAAGAATATCTTCAGTAGCAAGGGAATAGTGGCTGTTCAACTGGGTAACTACACCGTGGTTTCCTGTTATTTTTCACCAAACTCTACGCTAGAGTTTTATAAGGACAGGATTTCTGAACTGGAGAGTCTCCTGGAGACGGTCGACACGGGACGATGCATTATTGCTGGAGACCTGAACGCCAAATCTCCTATTTGGGGTTCCGGTTCACTAGATGATCATGGCGGAGTTGTTATGGAAATGGTCAATAGCTATAAGCTCATTCCTACACGCAGTGATGGTACTCATACCTTCGAAAGGAATGGATATAGATCCTTAATCGACATTATGCTATGCGGGAAGTCCGTGGCTGATGGGATCACTAGTAGTCGCATACTAGAAGATTTCACTGCTTCCGACCACCGATACCTGTTACACGAGTTCTTATTAGTAGATGGAAAAATCGATAGAAGGATACAGAAGAACAAGAAGAAACTGAATGCAAGAGGTTTCAGTCAGCTATACGCACAATGGTCTAAGATAGCCGACCCTCTCTCCATTTCGACGATTGAGGATATTGACGAATACATTCGACTCATCGGAGAAATCTTTGAACATTCCTGTCACGATTTACATCCAGCTCTAACCAAGAGGAAATCGGCCTGGTGGTGGAATTCTGATATAGAGAAACTCAGGAAAGCTGCCATAACCTCACGGCGAATGCTACAAAGGTCACGGACTAAGGGCAAACCAAACGAAGTGATAGAGGAATACCGTAATAAACACAAAAACGATAAAAGATCACTGAAACTCGCGATCATAAAAGCGAAACAGGAATCCTGGACGTCCCTCATAAAGGGGATCGACGGAGACATATGGGGTAAACCCTACAAGTGGGTCATGAGCACCGTCGCCGGGAAACCTCCGCCTGCAACACTATCGGATGAGGAAACTAGGGAGGTTATCGCCTCTCTGTTTCAAACGACGCCCGAATTGGACACCAACCGCCCCACTATGAACGCAGGAACGGGACCTTGTAGTGATAACGACAGACCTTTCACGGAAACCGAGGTCCTGGAGGCAATTAAGGCAGTCAAGAAAAAGGCCCCCGGTTTGGACGGTTTACCGTCCGAATTAGTACATTTACTAGGGTCGATCGCGGGGACCCACCTTACACATGTAGTCAATATTTGCTACAACCTGGGATACTTCCCCAGGGAGTGGAAGAAGGGCAGATTGGTCCTAATTCCAAAAAAACCCGGCCCGGATGGACGGGTTGGTTGGAGGCCCTTAAGCATACTATCCAACGTAGCTAAAATCTTGGAGTATTGCCTCAAAAACAGATTGATGGAATATATAAAATTCGAGGAGAACCAGTTTGGATTTCGACGCGGAAAGAGCACGATTCACGCCATCTCAGAAGTAATTAAGAAATGGGACGAGGCGAAGAAAAAATCACACCACTGCGCAATGATCTCTCTGGACGTGCGCAACGCGTTCAACACTATTAAATGGTCAAATCTAGTTGAGGCACTGGCCAAAAGGAAGCTACCTAAGAAACTCTTCAACATCCTGAGAAATTATTTAGCGGATAGATCAATAGTATATTCAGACAGCATGGGACAAATAAATGAAATCCAAATATATGCAGGAGTCCCACAGGGATCAATCCTTGCACCCATATTGTGGAATATTCAATATGACGCACTGCTGAGGATAACGCTACCAAAGGGCGCATATTTATACGGCTACGCTGATGACGTTGCACTATCAGTCACAGCCTCTACCCTTATTGACCTATCCAGGGTTACCAGCGAAGCCCTGTGTATAATTAACCGTTGGTTTTCTAGGAATCAGCTGTCACTAGCACAAGAGAAAACTGAGATGCTTCTTCTCACGGGCCGGAAATGCCCTCGCGGGATTAATGCGAAAATTGGAGACACCATCATAACATCCCAACGTATGATCCGTTACCTGGGTCTACTGATAGAAGGCAACCAGTTTTATACGGAACATCTAAACTATTCAGTTAACAAGGCATCCAAGGTAGCTGGAGCCCTAATGAGAATAATGCCGAACATTGGCGGAGGCTCATTCCACTCACGAGTACTCTTCTACAGAGTTGTTGAATCTGTAGTTCTGTATGCTTCACCTATATGGGCGATAATAGCAAGACGACCGACCAAGGCCAAAATCATAAACAGAATACAGAGAACGGCGCTCGCAAGAGTAGTGCGCGCGTATAGGACCACCTCCCTGGACGCCTTGTGCGTTCTGGCTGGCATACCCCCGCTCACCCTTGTGGCGGAAGAAAGACGACGCATATTCCTGAAAGCGGAGAATGTTGATAGGACTCACGAAGATCAATATCAAATGACAATAAAGAAGATCAAGGAGGAGGAAAAAACTGAGACCCTGAGAATATGGCAAGAAAGATGGGATCAGGCAGACCATGGAAGACACACATACGCGCTCATCCCCAAAATTGGTGAATGGCTGGAATGGGGACCACGAAAACTGGACTTCCACGTAACACAAATATTAACGGGACACGGATGCTTTTCTGACTATTTAAAAAAGATTGGTAAACGCGACGATGCAAGATGTATAACATGTATGCTTTCGAATGATAGCCCAGAACATACGTTGCTTGAATGCATAACCTGGGAGGAACAAAGGGAAAAGCTAAGATCAGAGATTGGGACCTTCACATGGTCAGAACTAATAACCAATCTAAGGGACCAACATAAAGGGATGAAAATAAAGACATTCATAAACGGAATTATGTCGAATAAAGAAGAAAAAGAACGCATACTCCAACAGGAAGAACGTAGACGCAGGCGAGAAGCAAATATCAACGCTCAACGGACAGCTAGATCCAGTAGAACCCAACGGACATCTAGACCCAACTAGAAAACGATAAACTCTTGTGTATGTATGTATGAATGTGTTTTTATTATGTGTATATGTATGTGTAGATACTTCTATTGTATATAAATTGTATATAATATTTAATTATTAACTTATTGTAGTTATTATATGTATTTTTTTTAATAATACCGGTAGGTTTGTTCCTTCAAACAATGGATAGATTAATAGGTCACTCGCTTGGCGTAGTAATGCCGAATAGGCAGTTCCGCTGAGAGAGGTATTATATAGACCATAGGACTAGGGAATTAGAGGAGGAGGGGTTTTTAGGGGGTATAAGAACGAGTCCCTCACGACGTGCGTAAGGCATTTCCCCTCCTCGTATAAAAAAAAAAAAAAAAAAAAGGTTAGGGCTGCGCAGGGCTCATTGAGCGGATCCGGCCTAGAGATCAGACCTTCAGCAGTGGAAACAGCACGTCTAAAAGACATCGATGGCTCCAGTATCCCAGATGGTCGCTAATGCTCAATACGCACATTCAAGATGAAGGAGGGAATGCATTTGAGTATAAATTATAAATATAAAAAGTTTTAATACCAATGTGGATAATGTTAAAATTGTTCGTTATGTAAAGTTAAAATTTTAAAAAAGCTCTCTCTAGCCAATAGGTAAAATTTAGTTATAATATAGGATTCTTATATTAAGGAAAATATACGGACGAGAACAGAACTGTTTTAATGAAAAAAAAAAAACCGAAAGGTCTGACGCAGGGAATACCCTTCCGATAGGGGTAAGAAGTACGCGCGCTGAAAAATCTATGTACAATGAAGAAACACGCGAATCCCGCAACACGCGATAGAAATAGGATTTTAACGGAGATAAAAGCTTAAAATTCACAAGAAAATGTTAAAAGCAAATATAGTATAAATATTCTAACTATAGGAGTTCATGGAAAATTAATGGTGAATGGACAAAACCATATGTCGTCGTATTTAGCTTGTAACATAAGTTACCGGATTTGCCAAATTTTTGAAGTTTGAATTTTGAATTTTGAATTTGGAATTTTGAATTGATTTTCTGCATGAGCGTTCGGGCGGCTCGTCCCTACTCATCTACCAGAGAATTTTTTATACTTTTGATTTTTTAAACTAAAAAATTCACACTATTCTAAAGGGAAGTCTTCGGACAAAACGATATGCTGTTGCATGACCACGGAAAGAATTTTTTGAAGTTTGAATTTTTGAATTTTGAACTTGGAATTTTGAATTGATTTTTTGCATGAGCGTTCGGGCGGCTCGTCTCTACTCATCTACCAAAGAATATTTTATACTTTTGATTTTTTAAACTAAAAAATTCACACTATTCTGAAGGAAAGTCTTCGGACAAAACGATATGCTGTTGCATGTCCACGGACTTTCCGTACGAAACCCGGAACGAAATTAGATACAGAATTAAGATACTACGAAGATAAAAACATAATGTAAAATTAATAACAAAGGAACTGATTATAGGAATCACACAAGATTGTATTATCATTGGATAAAATCATTTGCCGTCGCTTGAGCCTCGGGCGGAAAATTTCCGGACAAAACCGTCTGCCGTCGCATGAAACTCGGGCCGAAAATTTCCGGACAAAATCGTTTGCCGCCGCGCGGGCCTCGTACGGAAAGTCTTCGGACAAAACGATATGCTGTTGCATGTCAGGAGTCCACGGACTTTCCGGACGAGACCCGGAACGAAATTAGAAACAGAAACAAGATTCTAAGAGGAGGTAAAGCATATGGTAAAACCAATAACTAATGTTTTGTGTGTGTGAAACACACGCACACAGAATATTAGTTGAAAAAATATGTTGGTTACCGACGATCGGTACAGAGCGAGTTACCTGCACTAGAGAGACAAGGAAAATCGAGTCCTGGAAGTAGGAACGGTCGGTAAAAGCCAGGCGCGAGCACGTGGCGTAATAAGCACATAAAGATGGCGGATTAGAATGCGAGTACTAACACGAATTGTTAAATGCAGTAATATCCATGCATACAGAGCGAGTGATGACCCAGGATGTGAACGCGGAGAGTTTCCTGCAGAACTCGAAACTTTAGCGAGAAAAAATTAAGAAATAACGAGCTATTTCGGCCACACTGGCACATAAATGATTTGTACATTTTGGAAAAAAAAACTAGAGAAATTTGAGATTTCAATCAACATAAAGGGTGTAGTAAAGAAAATTAACGAGTTTAGGCCGGATACACTTCGCCTTAAAATCACTAATAAAGAAATGAATTGAGAAATACAAAATAATCGGATGAGAGAAAGCCTTATGCGTATCTCGTACACGAGACAAGGAGGCAAATTGTTAAGACCGTGCTCTCGCCGTACGAACGGAGAAAGCCGGGCGCGCGTATACGAGAGAAACGGCGAGTTGGTCTGAAAACGATTATCGGTGATTAAACGGAAAGTAAAAATAATTATTTGATAAATTTTCGTTGAGGTTCTGCAGGGACTCGCTCGCGTGGGGTCACCACGTTTCTTTTAGACTGCGATGTTTTTACCATAATGTTTCTAATGTTTTTACTGCGACGTTCTATAGAGGCTAAAATTGTAAAGTCATACATATAAGCAGGTGACTTTTAGATAACGAGTTCTCTCGCCATATCAAGGTGAAGCAGGAGGAGAAAAACACAGAGACACACAGAAACACACAGTTCGACCAACAAAACAAGAAACGAATACGAAGGGGATGATAGGTCACGGAAGAGAAGGGGAAGTGGAGGCCTGTAACGGCTCTCCTCTTCGTATTTCAAATCAGTCGGCTAGGAGTAGTATTCAAGTGCAGACAACCAGAGTTTCTTATAGGAGTTAGCTATCGTTTATTGAGACGTTTCTTTCTTTCTGTAGTGGGAATTCTGTGTTTCTCTCTTTCCTGTTTCGATATAGTTCGATATAGTACTATTAATTAGTGAAAAATTAGCGAATAGTTAGAGGTGAGAGTGAGTGACGCGCGGGCGCAGGGAGCCCTGTGCCTAGAATATATAGGAAGTGAACTGCGAGTTTTAGGACAGGCCTATAGTTCAAAATTTTAGAAAAAATAAAAGCTAGGAAGGAAGAGGGGCTCACGAGGAGTCCAGAACACCTCGAAAATCCCAATTCCGTGCAAAAATAAGGGCGCAGTGAGCGTTTGAAGTGGCATATACCGGACTAACGAGTGCGAGAAGGACAGAATTATAGTGTTTACGTGAGTGCGTAAAGGATAGCGATTAGAATACGATCTCTAGTGCGAATACGTGTTTTCCTTCTCTATACCGTTTCTCTCTCTGGCATGTATTCGTAATAGAGATCGTATATTCCTATCGCTATCCTTTTCGCACTCGTATAATCACTATATGTCTGTCTCTCTCGCACTCGTTTGTCCGGTGTATGCACCTTTGAACACTCACAGCGCCCTTAATATTGCACGGAATTAGGGTTTTTGAGGTGTTCTGAACTCCTCGTGAGCCCCTCTTCCTTCCTAACTTTTGTTTTTTCCCAAAAACTCTCGCCCTTCTAGGGATCAATTTTTATATCTATCCTATAAACTATAAACCTATCCTATAAACCTTTCCTATAAACACGCGAGTCACCTCCTGTTCGTTCTGGGCACTGGGCTCCCTGCGCCCGCGCGTCACTAACTCTCACCTCCAACTATTCGCTAATTATTATTATTAACTAATTAATACCACTATCTCGTAAAAGAAAGAGAAAAACACAGAATTCCACTACAGAACACGTCTCGATAACCGAAAACTAGATCCTATAGAAAACTCTGCTTGTCTGCATTCGAAAACTACTCCTAGCCGACTGATTTGAAATACGAAGAGGAGGGCCAGTACAGGCCTCCACTTCCCCTTCTCTTCCATGACCATCCTCCCCTTCTTATTCGCTTCTTGTTTTGTTGGTCGAACTGTGTGTTTCTGTGTGTCTCTATGTTTTTTCTCCTCCTGCTTCGCCTTGATATGATGTAAGAACTCACTTGCTAAAAGTCACCTGCTTGTATGTTTGACTTTACAAATTTAGCCTCTATAAAACATCGCAATAAAAACATCGCAATCGAAAAGAAACACGATGACCACCCGCGAGCGAGTCCTTGCAGAACCTCTACGAAAATTTATCAAATAATTATTTTAACTTTTCGTTTAATCGCCAATAGACGTTTCCGGACCAACTCGCCGTTTCTCTCGTATACGCGCGCCCGGCTTTTTCCGTTCGTACGGCGAGAGGACAGTCTTAACATTTAGCATCCTTGTCGCGTGTACGAGGCACGCGTAAGGCTTTCTCGCATCTGATTATTTTGAATTTCTTAATTCATTTCTTTATTAATGATTTTAAGGGGAAATGTATCTGACATAAACTCGTTAATTTTCTTTGATACACCCTTTATACTGATTCAACTCTCAAATTTCTCCAATTTTTTCCGAAAATGTACAAATCATTTATGTGCCAGTGTGGCCGAAATAGATCGCTATTTTTTGATTTTTCCTCGCTAAAGTTTCGAGTTCTGCAAGAAACTCGCCACGTTCACATCCTGGGTCATCACTCGCTCTGTATGCATAGATATTACTGTATTTAACAAATCGTGTTAGTACTCGCATTCTAATCCGCCATCTTTATGTGCATACTACGCCACGTGCTCGCGCCTGGCTATTAGCCACCGTTCATACTTCCAAGACTCGAATTGCCTTATCTCTCTACTGTAGGTAACTCGTTCTGTACCAATCGTCGGTAACCAACATATTTTTCCAACTTGCTACGTATTGAGGTAGTCGGGGAACGTGGGTTAGGTAGCAGTAAGAAACAGTAGATTCTACTCGTCGAGAATGCGTATACTTCGTCTCTGGTTTACACGTGTGTTGTCCTTGCTAGGCGCGCAGAGAGAGAGCCATGCCGCCGCACAGCAGCGCCGTGCTCGGAGCGGCTCGGTTCGACGAGACTCTTGCCGACGCCTGCGTGACGTCAGCGCACACGCTAATGTCACTTGTGCGAATACACCACAATTCCTCCCCTGTTTCACATGAGCCTTGCGGTTACATCATACGCTCCGCGATTCTTTCTGAGCGGCGCACCGGCTTTACAATTTGATCGGTGTGCCGTTTCATCGTTGTACCTGTCTCGGTTCTAACTTCAAATGTCGACGGTGACAGCGCTTTGGCGATTACGGCTTCAATACGTTTACCACCAGTTGTCCCGTGATTGTCGATCATCACCGAGTCGCCTGGCTCAAGTGCTACATTACGCGAATGCGGGCGAGCGGCGATCTGCGCCTGTTGTTTTTCGTACACCTTGTTCCTCCGATTAGGTCTTAACAGGTCGAAACGCGTTCGGAGTTCTCGCTTATAAAATAGCAACGCTGGCGTTTCACCGGTTGTACAGTGGGGTGTGCTGCGATAATCGAACAAAAAACTGTCCACTGCACAACTCACATTCTTCCCCCCTTGAACAATTTTTGATACTTTATCCTTAAACGTACCTACAAAGTTCTCCGCGGCTCCGTTGGTCGCCGGATGGTATGGCGGTGAAAAACTATGCTTGACACCGTGCCTTTCCAAAAATTCTTTACATTCGGATGATGTGAATTGTCTTCCATTGTCTGTGACTAAGTGATTTGGCAACCCGTGTCTCGCGAATAGTGTTTCCCATACCTTAATCAGTGCGCTCGCTTTCGTGTTCTTTCCGAAATTAATGACCTCTGGCCATTTTGAGTGCGCATCCACGGTTACTAAATACATATCGCCGTAGAACGGACCTAAAAAATCTGAGTGTATGCGATCCCAGGGTTTCTCTGGCCAAGGCCATGGCGTCATTGGTGCGTGGGGTGGCGTTTTTTGATTTTCTGCACAAATTTTACAGCTTTTCACTACATTTTCGAGATCAGTATCAATATTTGGCCACCACACGTACGATCTCGCCCATGCTTTCATTTTAACTATACCCAGATGTGATGCGTGAAATTCATCAATCAAAAACGCCTGCAAAGATTCGGGTATAATGATCCTGTTGCCCCAACATAAACAACCTTCCTCTATTGAGATTTCATTTCTTTTGGTAAAAAAACTGCGCTCATTTGCTGGCGAATCCTTACACTCGTTTGGCCACCCGAACATACAGTGTTTCATTATTTTATTTAACAACTTATCCTTCTTTGTTTCCTCTGACACTGCTCGCCAGTCTAAATTAGTTACGTTATTTTGTACAAAATATATTGGCGTAAAATCCGAACCAAACACATCAGTACTGTCGTTAATTGGTAGGCGTGATAATGCATCACAATTTCCGTTCTGTTCGGATTTTACAGTCTCAATTTTATACCTAAAACCTGACAGGAAGTATGCCCAGCGCTGTAGCCTAGATGCTGCTGTTAATGGTATGCCTCGTTTTGGCCCAAAAATTATTTCTAATGGCTTATGATCCGTCCGCAATATTATGTCTTGGCCGAATACGAAATCGTAAAATTTCATGAAGCCAAAAACAATTGCACTCGCTTCTTTGTCTATGATTGCACGGCTTCTTTCTTTCTTTGGAATTAGCTTCGACGCAAACGCTATCGGTCTTTCTGAATTATCTTTGTATTTGTGCTATAAAATCGCTGAAAGCCCGTATTCGGACGCGTCACAAGCTAATACCAACTTTTCATCTGGATTATAGTGCGCGAGTACCCTTGGCGAGATCATTTCATTTTTTACCCAACAAAAAGCTTCCTCACATTCCCTACTCCACTCAAATTTTCCTTTACTAACGCAGTCGAAAAGTGGCTTGAGTTTGTCAGCTCTATGTTTCAAAAATCTTGCATAAAATTAATTAGACCTAGGAATGAGGCCAGCTGTTTACTGTTTTCTGGTCGCGGCGCCTCGTACATTGCCTTCACTTTGGATTTCGCTTTGTGTAAACCATTCCTATCTATTACAAATCCTAATACTTCTATACGTTCTTTGAAAAAGTCACATTTATTCTTGTTTAACCGTAAACCCCGCTCTTCCAATCTTCTACATACCCGACGCAAATTTTCCATATGCTCTTCATTTGTAGGACCTGTTACAAAAATGTTATCGATGTATGCAATAGTGTTTGGAATTCCTTGTAAACATTCATCCATAATTTGTTGGAATTCGCCCGGCGCTGGTGCCGTACCCTCGGTCATTTTCGTGTACCTAAATAGTCCTACGTGAGTCGTAATTGTCAGCAAATTCCGTGATTCTGTATCTACCGGGATTTGCATGTACGCATGCGGAAGATCGAGTTGTGAAGTCGTCAAACCCTTTTGCAGTGTGTTAAAAATGTCCTCAATTTTAGGAAATGGGCGTTTAGTAAATTCAATATGTGGATTAACCGTTACCTTAAAGTCACCGCAGATTCGCACCTCACCATTCGATTTCAGAACTGGGACTATCGGTGTAGCCCATTCGCTTGACTCCACCGGCTCTAAGTGACCCAGCGCAACTAACCTATCGATTTCACGCTCGACTTTGTCTTTCAACGCGAAAGGTACATGCCTAGGGCGTAACGCTACCGGCTTTGTGTCTTTTTTCAAATGCAACTTGATTTCTTTTTTATTATACAACCCGGATGTGCTGCCGAACAATTCTCGGAATTCTGCTAATATTCTTCCTTTCGCGTTTTCTACATCCAGATTTAACATCGCATTCATACTATTATTTCCAGTAGTATCTGAAAAATTTAACGGCCATAGTCCGAATTCCGCCAGCCACTGTCTTCCTATTAGTGGTGGTCCGTTGCCGCGCAACACAAAACAATTCAAATTTTTATTCTTTCCCTTTAGCCTAACTTCCAGGTTTTTTAGTTGACCTAGCGGCTTCATAGGACTTTGTTCATAATTTACTAAGTTTGTATCTGCTTTATCTATCTTGCAATCTTTGAAATATTTATCTATACATCTTTCAGATACTACTGTAAAGTACGTGCCCGTGTCCACTTCCATTGAGACTACTTTACCGTTAATTTCAACATCTACGAACTTCGGATCAGCTTTAATTAAATTGTAACAGTAACTTACGTCATCTACGTTCGCATTAATCGAGTAAAACTCTACATAATTGTTTGTCGACGTGTCGCAGTCAGCTGAGTCCGGCTGAGCTCTTTCTTCCAGGAACTGGTTGGACGTCTTCGCTTTGCTGGACAGGCACGCCTTCTGTAAGTGCCCCTTCCTTCCGCAGCCATGACAGGTCGCACCTCGGTATCTGCAATTGCCTGCAAAATGTCCGGCTCCACCGCAGCAGTAGCACTTCCTCTCGTTCTGTACTTGTCGGCGATCTTGCCCAGGCCATTTCCCTCTGGCGCTGTGCTTGGAATTGCGTTCTATGGTGAACACCTCTTCTTTTATGTTACTCCTTGTCAATGTTTTTTCAGCGCCTGCAGCATTCTTTACAGCACTTTCACGTGCGAGCGCTTCTTTCAAAGCATTATCGAATGTTAAGTCTGTTATCTTGAACAATTCGATTCTCGCGTTTTCGTCGTAAACTCCGCAGACGAACTGGTCACGTAAGGCGTCGTCGAGATCTTTAAACTCACAGTACAGTGACAATTTCCGCAGTTTCGCTGCAAACTCGGCTATCGACTCGTTTTCACCTTGTTTCGCTCTGTTAAACATACACCGCTCCATGACCTTTGACGGTTTCGGGTTTATGTGATTTGACATCAACCTAACCAAGTCTGCATACGTTTTCGTTGCGGGCTTGGCTGGAGCACATAAATTTCTAAACAAGATATAGGCTTCCTCATCCACACTTGTCAATAACATCGCTGTCTTCATGTCTTCTTCGATTTTTTTCAACTTGAAGTGTAATTCGAGTCTCTCCGTGAACGCCTCCCAGTCGTCTGTATTTAATTTGAACTCAATCTTTAGTTTTTCCGCCATGTCGTCGTCGTCGTCTGACTCGGCGGCTACACCGGTTCCTGTATTACCGACCTTTGTCGGATTCACTTTCTCCTTGTTTTGCGGGTCTTCTACGACTACTTTTATGGACCTTGCCTTTTCGATTTCTTGCCGCACTAACCCGACGAGTTTTTCTCTTAGATCGTCGCGTTTATCGCTATCACCACATACAACACCCCGTTTTCGTAATTCTTGAATTAATTCCGGTTTCAACAGATGTTGCGCTGCTCCAAGCGTCAATTGCCTCTCTGAATCCCCAATGCCGTCAGCGGTTTTCTCGTTGTTTTCACTCATCTATTGGCGTCAGCCGTGATACTGCCTAACCGTTATTGTTTACAGCCTTTGTCACCCTTAGTTGCCACACTTGTTTACACGAAACCACGTTCGTCGGGATGCCACGCACAACTGTCCGCCGTTGTGGGTAACCTTGGTCGACCGCACCGCACGTGTTCGCACTGTTTCCGCCCGGTTTTATCGCTCTCGGGATTTTATTCGACTACGCACCTGAGCATTCAATGACTCTCCAGTGCTCAGGTGTCACACCCACACTTCCTTGTGCTTCGTACAGCACGCCCCACAGCAAGGTCCAACTAAATACACTGTGTAGTAGTTCTCGGCTACTCCTAAGTGCGCACGTGGTCGCGTACTTCCAGCTCGTCTCGCTGTGTCCCGCTTTCCACTGCTCCTTTACCTCTTCTCCGTCGTTCTTCTCGTCGCCAGTTGCTACGTATTGAGGTAGTCGGGGAACGTGGGTTAGGTAGCAGTAAGAAACAGTAGATTCTACTCGTCGAGAATGCGTATACTTCGTCTCTGGTTTACACGTGTGTTGTCCTTGCTAGGCGCGCAGAGAGAGAGCCATGCCGCCGCACAGCAGCGCCGTGCTCGGAGCGGCTCGGTTCGACGAGACTCTTGCCGACGCCTGCGTGACGTCAGCGCACACGCTAATGTCACTTGTGCGAATACACCACACAACTAATATTTTATGTGGTTCCTATACTCAATATATTTGTTACTAATTTTGCAATATGTTTACATCTTCGTAGAATCTTAAACGGTTTTGTCCGAAAATTTTCCGCCCGAGGCTCATGCGACGGCAAACGGTTTTGTCCGGAAACTTTCCGTCCGAGGCTCATGCGACGGCAACCGATTTTGTCCATCGATAATAAAATTTTATGGGATTCCTATAATTAAACCATTTGTTACTAATTGTACAATTTTCCATGAAACTCCTATAGTCGGAATATTTATACTATATTTGCTTTTAACATTTTCTTACGAATTTTATACTTTTTATCTCCGTTAAAATCATATTTCTATCGTGTGTTAGGGAATTCGCGAGTTTCTTCATTATACAGAGATTTATCAAAGCGCGTACATCTTTCCCCTGTCGGTAGGGTATTCCCTGCGTCGGACCTTAGATTTTTATGCATTAAGCAGTTCTGTTCGCGTCCGTATATTTTCTTTAATATAAGAATCCTATACTATAACTAAATTTTACCTAGTGGCTAGAGAGAGCTTTTTAAAATTCAACTTTACATAACGAACAATTTTTTTTTTGTCACTATCCACATTAGTATTAAAGCTTTTTATATTTATAATTCATACTCAAATGCATTCCCTCCTTCATCTTGAATGTGCATTTTGGGCATTAGTGAAAACCTAACCTAACCTAACCTAACCTAACCTAACCTAACCTAACCTTTTGAAAGTGTTTCCTCTATATTTAGAATTTCTGTTAGTCGACACGAAAATAACAACCACTGCTCTCTCTCTCTCGTTATATTTACAAAGATAAGCTTTACCACTAAACGCTAGCCGCACGCAACCTATTCTAACTTTAGCCTAAAGGGGAAAAACAAATAAAAAACGCGCTCCTGTCCGGAGGCTTTCCTGCGCCCAGATTTTCCGTCCGAGAATTAACGGCCCGCGATTTTCCCGTCGGGAGACGCAACCTCGCCGCAAAACGCTAGCCGCACGCCACTTCTTCTGTCTCTAGCCTAAAAGAGAAAAAAAATAAAAAAC
The DNA here is from genome assembly GCF_051020765.1 of Lasioglossum baleicum. NCBI lineage: Eukaryota > Metazoa > Arthropoda > Insecta > Hymenoptera > Halictidae > Lasioglossum > Lasioglossum baleicum. Next base: position 434,428 of record NW_027469147.1, on the reverse strand, counting down.
GCACTCCTGTCCGGAGGCTTTCCTGCGCCCGGATCTTCCGTCCGAGAATTAACGGCCCGCGATTTTCCCGTCGGGAGACGAAACCTCGCCTAAGTCTCGCTATTCGGGAATTTACGGAACGAGCAAAATTTTGTCCAGAATTTATAGTACTCACTGTACAGTGAGTACTTCTAGTTCTTAGACATTTTTTCAAAACGCACAGATTGTAAAATCGAACTTTTCTATTTACTTCCTGTCCTTACCTACTCTTCCTCACTCAAGGGTACTCCTTAATTCTTTGAATTACCCGAGTTCCGAAAACTAATGGTCCCCGAACTGTCACAGATTCCCTGGACTTTTACCGTGTGGAATTAATGTAAACCAGTTCGGATACTTTTCGCCCTAAACTTTCACTAGCCGTCGCAACTCTTGTCCTGAAATTAACTGCCCGTGATTTTGCCGTCGGATACCGAGTCCGGAAATTAACGGCCCGGGTTTTTGCCGTCGGCCGCCGAGTCCGAGAATTAACGGCCCGAACCTGGTTTTTCCCGTCGGATTGTAAGTACGGGGCTTTTCAGCCAGAATCTAATTCCTATCACCTCTCTCCCGTCCACTATTGACACTTTCACAGAACTTTGTAGCTCGCGGGCGTGCCAGTGGCACCCTATCTGCTCGCACCTGACCTTTACTGCCCCAATCTAACCTCGCTCCTGACACCTGTAGAGCGGCCGGACACCCGCGTACCGCCAAGGAACGGACCAAGAATCCTTCCACAGCCTCGAGTTTTATTTCTAAAACCGGGTGGAGGCTGGTGAGTAGACTGGGGGGAGCCCGTTCGCCGTTCTCGTCCCACGCTTTGTTTCCAAAGCCTGGGAGAACCCGACGACCCCTGCTCCGATTGAAAATCCCCTGCTTTACTTAAAGGTTCCTTGTCGATACGTAGACGTCCTTGCCTGGTCAGCCAGCTTCCCTCCTCTGGATCCCTACAGTAGCACCGCACTGCTGCACTATTTAGAACACCGAGAGAGGAGAAAAACACCACTGATAATTATCTCGCCGTAACTAAATTGCCTAAGCAATTGAAAAAACCTCTAAAGAGTATTCGAAATCTGCGCTATCTCAACACCTCAACTGCTGAAACCGCTCTGGAGGTCGCAGGGATCATTGCGAGCAACGTAGCCTTTCGTTATCCCCTCCAGGTCGGCTTTCAAAATAATCGTTGGCAGTTGTTTAACACGACCTTTCTAATCGTTTGTGTGCTCAACTTGCTGTTTGTCCCCTGTTTATCTCCTCCCTCTGTACGTCCTACTATGACCGCTGGCCTCTGCCTTTCTTTTATACTAAGAAGACGCTATTCATTTCACTTTTCTTAAATAAAATAAAATAATCCTACGGGTGAAGGTCTCTTGCTCCGCCAGTGGTCCCATTAATTACTATGTATGTATGTTAAATACGTGCATCGTGCGACGTACCACCCGCGTGCAAGAGTTCTCCCCCGTTTACATTTCGGATTATTTTATCTCCACCCGCGTCATTCCCTAATGATTCAAAATTTGTTCATAAAGCCAGAGGGGCCTTACATGCTCTAGTTCTTACAGAACCTCGTTGGATTTTCCCTAAAAAATCATATCAGCGCCTTTTTTCCCCGATTCGTAAAAGCCTTTCTATGCCGCTATTCCCAGAGTAGACGCTTGCCCGGCTTTCGCCGCTCGTAACGCGCGAGCACAGTCTTAACGTTTGCTCTCCTTGTCTTGGCCGTCTATCTGTATATCGCTTTCTCTGTCTTGATTCTATCGAGATTGGCAGATTATTCCCTTATCCTAGGAGATACGCGAAAATTGCATCTGATCAGATCTTATTATTTTCCTTCGCTTGTTACTTTGTATCGATTCATTTTTCTGTTTGCCCTAATTTTTTCGATATAATGCCTAATTTTCTAAGGTGCTAATATGGCCAAAGTAGGATGAATAATGTTGAAATTTCCTCGTCAACTTTTCGGGATTTGCCATAAACTCGGCGTGCCGGCGTGGCCGGTCTCATCTCTACTTCTATTTCGGGATATTTACAGTTTTAACAATTTCTGTTAATAGTCCCAGATCTTGTCCGCCATCTTATTGTATCTCTATCGCCACGTATTCGCGCCTACCTAAGGCCACCGTTCCCGCTGCCATAGCTTAGCTTAGCGACCTGTTTTACCTCACTTGCGTCGGTAACTGTTACTGTTGGAACATCTGTCGGTAACCTCGCGAAAACTCTATTACTATACCATTTCGTGTATATGCAGCGTAGCAAACACAGTAGCGTTATTCCTTTGTTATTCAGCGTTATTCACTGTGAGTGCTATACTTTAAATATCTCTATTATTAGTTGATAAACTAATCTCTGTCTATCCCGTTTAAGGTCCAGTGCGCCAAGCCTATTTCTGTTCTTGCGCTTTTGTTATTAAGCCGAAATGAGTTAGATTTTCTTTACTTACTAGGTAGTATTTATCTTTTTCATCGCATTGCTTAATTGCACTGGCTCTATCTTTGCGAAGAGTTACAATCTCTTAAATTTATCTCAGTTAGTTCGTTACACATTACACAATGTACCTTTTCTTACTGCAGTAATAAACGCATAACTACGTACTACGCTTTGTCATTTTTTAATATCCCCCTATAAATTCTTTTCATCCCCTCCTGGTCTCCTGCGTACTCTATCCTTCTTGGCCGGTATTCGATACTATCTGCTACCTTTGTTCGAGGTGAGTCGGCCTAGCCACTCTTACTTTACTAATTAACATTTCTATTTTTTACACAGTTGTTCGACAACTCCTATTCCTAGCGCCTAATGTTGTTCCTGACAAACGAGAGAGAGAGAAATTTACACGCTAATTAGCACTATAGTACATACTCGAATCATAGATTCATCCCGACAATTGAATGTTCCGAAGTCGATGTGCGGTGTCCTTGAAGTCTTGATGCCGACCGCCTTGCCTCTGGGTCTAGATGACAGATTGCCTAGAGGCCGCCAACCAGGGGATTCCTCCAGCCTAGGGATTCCTAGCCCGGTTCCGCTCATCGAGCCCATCTCAGTCCCTTCATCCTTTGGCTTTGGGGTCTCCTAGTCGTATTTTAGTAGCATCTTCCGACGACCAGGTGTCTCTCCTTCGGGACAGTTCCCTTTTCTATACGCCCCAGTCACAGTTCCAGTTATCTAGTCAAAAAGGGCAGAAAGGTTAGAGTTGATGAGAGCCTCCTCCTCCTGTACCTCTCTTATCCATTTCCACTCTTCCTCCTCTTTTTCCTTCAGGACTAAAATACAAAATTTAGAAAAGCTATTCCAATATTTAGTTTCTTTGATAATCTTATCCATAACTCCTTTCGCCGAGAAGTTTCCATGTTCCATCTCTAGCTCTCTCCTCAGGTTCTTCCTTTCCTCCTCCCATTTTGAACATTCAAATAGTGTATGTTCAGGTGTGTCAGTCAGATCCGCGTGATACCAACATTTATCGTCCTCTGCTTTTCCTATTTTGTGTCTAAAACTATTAAAAACCCCGTGGCCTGTAAAGGCCTGAGTTAGATAAAAATTGAGTTGTCCCTGTTTTTGACTTAACCACCGTTCGATGTCCGGAATTAGTTTATAGGTCCAGCGCCCTACTTTCGCCGAATCCCATTCGTTTTGCCACTCTAGCATAGATTGGGCCTTGGCTTCCTGTTTCAGCCATTTCTTGATGGCTCTTCTTCTATTCTCAGTCGGCTCCTGTTCTCTTCCAGCCAGGAACTCCCCAATATTCGGGAGTGTTCTAGTTTGATCCGGTATATCGTACATATCCAGAAATTCCATCTCCGTCGGGGATAGATCTCTGTACCCACCTTCTGAAATCCTCATGGCTGCATTCCGCCTTGGTCTTCTGCTTCTGTCCCCTTCGTTGTCAAGGTCCTCTAAAAACAGGCTCTCCCATGCAAAGATATTAGCCCTCTCCCTGATTTTAATATTCCATGGGGTTGTTCCCGTGAGGACGGCCAGGGTTTCATTTGGTACTGTCCTATACGCAGATGCTACTCTGGCCAATCCCATTCTCTGAGTATTTCTCAGAACTTGTTTATTACTACCTAACAAAGCCGCATCCGCCTAAATGGGAGCACCGTACAAGACTATGGACTCCAGGATCATGTAATAAAATCGCCTGTAGTCGTGCTTCAGTCCTCCTTGATTAGGCATTACCGAGGAAAGCGCCGCGATAGTTTTGATTCCTTTGTCCGTTACTTCCTGGATATGTTTCCTGAAGTTACCATTCCTCTCAAACGTGACCCCCAGGTATTTCAGCCGGTCGGCTGGGTGGATGTCTACCTCGTTAATCCTGAAAGATAAGTTGTTATCTACCGTTTTTCTGTTAGTCAGCATTACCTCGGTTTTCTGTGAAGCCAACTCGAGGCCAGCTTCCTTTAACCATTCTCCAACCTCCTTCGCGACCTGTTCCGTCCTATTCCTGAGGACCCTAAGCTTGCTGCTCTCGATCATGATGAGAATGTCATCAGCGAAGGCCCTTACTCTATAACCTTCCGGCCATTTTCTTCTCAGAAGCCCGTCGTATACTAGGTTCCAATAGAACGGGCCCAGAACGGATCCCTGTGGGACGCCCATCTCTGTTTCTAGAATAATCTCATGACCTATTGTATTGCAGGTAATCTCCCTGTCCCTGAAATAGTCTTTGGTAATTCTTATTAAATATTCTGGTGTGTTCCTTCTTTCTAGTTCCATTACAATTTTGTTCCATCTCAGGGAGTTGAATGCATTTTTAATATCTAGCGCGACCATAGCTGAGAAAAGTTGCTTTTTAATGCATCTCTTGATGTCACTCTTTACCTTGTCCATCGCATGTATAGTAGATTTTCCCTTCGTGAACCCATATTGCTCATTTTCAAACGGCTGTTCTCCCAGAGCTTCGGTGAATCTACCTTTGACCACGTATTCAAATAATTTCGCTATGGCGTTCAGGATGCAGATGGGTCGGTATGCCGATATCAGAGACGGGTCCTTCCCCGGTTTCCTAAGGAGAACCGTTCTGGCTCTTTTCCATTCTTTAGGCATCTTCCCTCTTCTGAGCAAACCCGTAAACAAGGCCGCGAAGGGGTCCGGACTGTAGGTAGCCAGATCTTTAATTATTTCAGGGGACATTCCATCCAGGCCAGCCGCTTTCCTTGGCGTAATTTTTTCGGCTGCAGTTCTAATTTCCTCAGGGGAAATTTCCGGAACTGTGAGATCCTCATTTACCTCGTCACTTTCAACCTCCTCTACTACAGGCTCCCGGTCCTCTTCCCCTTCATTTGGCATTTTCGGGAACAGTCCTCTCAGAACCTTTTCCGAAAATTCTCTTGAAAGTGTCGCCGGGGGTGTAGTCATTTTCACCTTGCTAATAATAGCCTTATAAGGCTTGCCCCAAACGTCATTGTTGAGTTCTTCGCAGAATTCCTTCCACTTTGTCCCCTTGGCCTTGGCTATTTTTCGTCTCAATTCCTTAATAGTATCTTTGTACTGTAGAACGAGGATTTCTAGCTCTTCAGTCCCTTTGCCTGTATCCCTAATCTTCGCTCTCTCCCTTTGTATTTTTCTTTTAGTAAATCTCGCCGAGTCTCGTATTGATCCTAATTCCTTTTCCCACCAGACGTTGATTTTAAGATCGTTTGTATATTTCGTATCATTTCTGGGGAGGTTATCATCTAAAACAGAACAGATCTTATGAAGAAATTTTTTCTCGTCGCTCTTACCATATGTTCTTTTATTAGTCAGATTCTCCTCTTCCATTGTTCTACCGAACGCTGTTTTTAGATTTCCGATCAGTTTCTGGTTCGTTTTCCATTTTGGACGGAAAGGACACTTCCTCGGAATCTGGGCCTCTACGTCTAAGGTGGTAAGCACGTATTTATGGTCAGAGTCCGATTCCAGATCCAATACCTGTGAGCGAATTTTAGTTTTATTAAAGCTAGATATGGCCACGAAGTCAATGTGCGAAGACCTTGCCCCGTGTTGGAACGTGGGGCCTCCTCGTGGCTTAATGGGGTGCATCCCTTCATTCAGTAGCTCTTCCATCACAATTCTGCCTCTATCATTTGTTTTAGCGGAGCCCCAAAGCGTTGAGTGGGCATTGAAATCTCCTCGCATTATTATCTTCCTTCCTTCTCTTTTTTTGTTCCGGACAAATTCCATGATCTTCTCTAACCTGCTTGTGTACTGTATGTTAGTCAGGCTAGGTGAGAGGTAAATACTCACTATAGTGTAATCTCCCAGCCGGACGGCGGTGAAGTCCTCCTCTCTAGCATCTTCGTCCTCAAATCTTGCCAGGCCATTGCATCCTGTAACCCAGATTGCAGACGAGTTTCCGCTGCCGAAAACCCAGCGTCCCGGGTTGTGGAGTGGGTCCGAAATGAGGACTACGTCCACCTTGAGCTCCACCGCCGTCTGTGCCAAGAGATGTTGGGCATTCCTACAGTGGTTCAAATTTATTTGGAGAATTTTAACTGTGAATTTTATTTCATTCTTTTTAGGGCCTCTTCATATTCTTTTCTATATTGCGGGCAATTACCAGCACCCGCAATATGTTCAAGTTTCGACCCTTTGATACCCTTTCTGTGACAAGCAATGCATCGGCGAATAGCTGTACATACGTTAATGTTGTGCCCCTCTATTCCACATCTTCTGCATATTTCCTGCCCGCTTTTATTTACCTCACATTCGTATGAGGAGTGCCCGATATCATGGCATTTAAAACACCTCATTATATTTGGGACTTTAGCTACCCTGCAGATGGTGTACCCCATTTGAATCCTCATATCCTTTCCTATTTTCTCCATTATTTCTACCGGGACCGAAACCAATGCGATTTTGGAGCCTTCTGGGCCGTTCCTAAGCGTTCTAACTTCAATTTCAGACTACATCCACTCACCGAGTTTTAGACTTTCCGCGAGGGCTTTACTGACATCCTCCTTATCGAACGTAGGGTCGAGATCTTTAAATTCTAACGTGATTTTACGGGTCAGTTTCTTGACTCTAAAATCCTTTCCTAGCGTTTCCCTTACCGTTGTTTCCATCGCACAACAGTTTGCCGCTCTTCGCATCTCTATAATTAAGTCCCCCCCTCTCGACTTTTTAACCGTATGTATCCCCTCCATCCTCCCCGAAGCTTGAGATTTCAGGGTTTTAAAAAGATCTGCGTAGGACCTTTCCTTGGTCGCCTTCACTAAGACTGCCTCTAGTTTGGGTTGGGGATCTCTCCTAGTTTTGCTCCTCCTTTCCTCTTCTTTTTTCCTCTCCTCTTCTTCCTGTTCTTTTTTCCATTTCTGTTTTTCCTCCCATTTCCCCTGTTTTTTCTTTTTCCTTTCTTCTATCTCCCAGTCCTCTTCGGACTCGCTGTCGTGTTCGACTATGCCTTTCCCTACTGATTTACCCTTACTATTACCCTTGCCACTATTTTTCCCCTCTATCTTGTCCCTGTTCCCTTTCTCTAATTTACCCTCTGCTTTATCTACTCTTCTACCTCCTATTTTCCCCTCCTCTCTCTGCTTTTTAGTTTCCTCAGCGATGTATTTCTGTATAAAGCCGGGAGAACATTGCGTAGCAGTCTCCTGTATGCGCCTATCCTCCCTAATTTTCCTTAATTGTGCTATACCTTCTATAGCCTTTGCTGCTGTCCATATTGTATTGATATGTCTATCGGTTTGTACCGTGCGCGCCTTCGCCTTTCTAACATCCTCTGGCAGGACCTGCGGAGCTCTTAATAGCTTGTAACGGTTCTGCTTCCGACGGAGAAGTCGTCGCGGCGTCGTATCCTCTCGTGCTGGAATAACTCGTCGAGCCGGGTTCGTCTACCGGCGAGAGAATCGACTGAAGCTGAAAATGGACGAGGTGCGCGTGACGTGAAATAACGACAACGTGTATATGTATTTTACGGGCCTCACTGCTCGTACATTCGCGTAACCTTGTGTCTCATGGACGGTCTTACGGACCCGTGATTCTAGGGGCGATCCTTGCGTGATCGGTCATCGCGACGCGACGCGTATTCGTGGACCTGGTGCTTGTGCCGGCGACTGGGTTCAGACAGGAGTGGTCGGGAAACCCTGCCACGAGTCGGGAAAATCCTCGTGGCGGTTCTACGGCAAATGTAGAGGATGCTGCCCCTACATTTAATCGTCTCCGGTAGCTGTCGGAGTTCTCGGGATGCTGCCCGAGAGGTTTGCTCAGGATGCTGTCTGAGCGGCAGAGAGGGATGCTGCCCTCTCTGTTTGGCGTGTATGCTGTCACGCCGGTGGGAACTAGGTTAGGTAGGAAGGTGTTCCTGGGATGCTGCCCAGGCTGGAAAAGAGACCCGTGCCTCGTTTGCATCGCCTTTTATAGGCGGGGGTTGGTGGTGAGCGGAATGGTGCGGGGAGAACGGATGTGTGACGTCGAGTTTCCGTATCCGTTAAGATGGCGGAACCTCGACGTCCGTTTCCCGCCGAATATGGCCTGGAGCGCGGGGATCGTGCATCGTGACGCGTCGTACACGGACGACGCGTTCGGTAATCCTCGGCGTCGATGGGTTGTGTTCGGCGCGTGTCTAATAGTAACAGGCCTGCACCGTACAGGTCTGTTACAAGCTTAATCGTTTCCGTCGTGGATCTCCGCCCCCTAGTGATTTCCTCTAGCAGGTTCTCTATTAATGCTAAAAGATCCCTTTCCTCCCACTCTTCTTCATCCAAAACTATTATCTCCCCGTGTTCTCCTTGTCTGGCCTTTTTGTTCATATCCGAGTTAAACCCTGCTTCCGAAGCTTCCGTTTCCGATTCGCTCGGCTCCGATCCCTCCCTATTCCTTTTCATCCCTCTGCTTTCTGAATCGTCCCTAAACGGAAGAGGGGAACGAAAATCGGAGGTAGCTGGGGAGTCCATCTTTCAATATACCCACCTAAACTTGGTGGGTATTCCCCGAATCCTTAGTCAGCCCAGTAGGTTTTTAAAAATAATCAAGGTTCAGATTCATTTCGAAAATGTTTCCTCTCTTTATTAAAAACTAGAAAATGACTTCAAACTTAACCTCTGCTCTCTCTCTCGCTCTATTTACATACTAAGCTTAACCGCTAAACGCTAGGCACGTGCAGCCTATTCTAAATCTAACCTAAAGATAAAAACCCAGCACCTGGGTTTTCCGTCCGAGAATTAACGGCCCGAACCTGGTTTTTCCCGTCGGATTGTAAGTACGGGGCTTTTCAGCCAGAATCTAATTCCTATCACCTCTCTCCCGTCCACTATTGACACTTTCACAGAACTTTATAGCTCGCGGGCGTGCCAGTGGCACCCTATCTGCTCGCACCTGACCATTACTGCCCCAATCTAACCTCGCTCCTGACACCTGTAGAGCGGCCGGACACCCGCGTACCGCCAAGGAACGGACCAAGAATCCTTCCACAGCCTCGAGTTTTATTTCTAAAACCGGGTGGAGGCTGGTGAGTAGACTGGGGGGAGCCCGTTCGCCGTTCTCGTCAAACGCTTTGTTTCCAAAGCCTGGGAGAACCCGACGACCCCCGCTCCGATTGAAAATCCCCTGCTTTACTTAAAGGTTCCTTGTCGATACGTAGACGTCCTTGCCTGGTCAGCCAGCTTCCCTCCTCCGGATCCCTACAGTAGCACCGCACTGCTGCACTATTTAAAACACCGAGAGAGGAGAAAAACACCACTGATAATTATCTCGCCGTAACTAAATTGCCTAAGCAATTGAAAAAACCTCTAAAGAGTATTTGAAATCTGCGCTATCTCAACACCTCAACTGCTCCTTTTTTTTTTTTTATCGTGTGGATATGCGTTACGCATACCCCGACCCCCCTGGGGGGAGCCGGGGTTATGTGGGGCTCCCTCGAGGAGGGGGTCGCCGAGCCAACAAGGCTCGCCGATCCCCTCCCCCAGAGTACCCACTAAAACCACACGCCCGCCCTAAGCTACATGGGAAGTACCTGGATCACGCGAGTATTCAACAGGACACTTCCCAGCTCACATGCATCCCGAGGGAGGGGTTAGCTCCCCCCATGCCTGCTCTAACCGGACCCCGGGCGGAGGGACCCGCCCGGTGTCCCCATCCCTGGAGCCTTCGGATTGGGCTTCCCGAGCCCCAGCTCGGTCCACCCACAGCTCCCGGAGCCTTTCTGCCCTGCTCGAGCCGTGGACCCGAGGGTCCTCGCCCGGCCAAGGCAGGAAAGCGCCGACACCGGTAAGAAAGGGTCGTCGGAGGCGCATCCGGACGCCCCGACCCTCCCCACCCCACCCCCACGCATCCTCCCCCGGAACTAGCGTCCGGGGGGTGGCCGGCACCCCTCCACTATCGTCTCGGGGTGCCGGGCCAACTCGGGGGGAGATTTACTCCCCCCCGGGGACCGGGGTCAGCTCACGCCCCCGGCCCCTCCATCCACCGCTCCCCTACGAGGGGGCACACGACGGCGCGGGGCGCGAACACCCCGCACCGCTAACGGAACCCCAGCCCCCCCGGGAGGGGGAGGCATAAGTTGACGCGGGGAGGGGAACACTCCCCGCGCCCTCCCCCCAGTCCCCGTCACCCCACTCGGGAGACCCGCTGCGTCGGGGGGGGACGTCCCCCGCGCCGCTACAACTGACCCCGACGCCCTCCCACCTCTCCCTGAGGGGGTGGACGTTGCACGACGGCGCGGGGGACGTCCCCGCGCCCTCCTCCTCCTCGCGGAGCCCGGGTCTCTTTCCCGGGCCCGCTCGGCCTCCTCCTTCTGGGACATTACTGTCTCGCAGAAGGAGGCGACCCCTTTCCACGACCTCTGGCTCCCGGTCAACTGGTCGAACAAGACCGGGAGCGAGAGGTCCCACCCTTCCACCGCGGCTCTGAGGACACGGCGCGGTCCGGCCCAAGCCGGGCACTCCTCGAGTGTATGTTGCGCAGTGTCCACCTCCTCGCCGCAGTGGTGGCACTGCGCCGCTGGCTCCCGCCCCATCCTTACCAGATACTCACCGAAACAGCCGTGTCCGGTGAGCACCTGCGTGAGGCGGAAGGTCAACCCCACTCGCCTCCCGCACCATGTATCGAACATGGGCAGGAGGGCCCGAACTGTCGGACGCGTCGAGGACGCAAGCAGGCGTCTCCATCGCTCGAACACGTCCGCACGGGCCTGGCGTCTCCGCACTTCGAACTGCTCCTCCTCCGCGGCCGTCAGCTCCTCCCCAGGGGGGCGGCGGGATTCGCAGGCGATCCGGTATACGATCGCCCGCTCCGCCGCCACCAGATGGAAGGGAGGAACCACGGCCAGGAGGCCCGCCACCTCTGTCGAGACGGTGCGGTATCCCCGTATGGCCCGCAGGGACAGCCGACGCCGCACTCTCTCCAAGTGCGCGACGCTGCGTCGGCTGGCCTCAAGCGAGCGGTGCAACACGGGTGCCCCATACAGGGCAATGCTCCGCACCACTCCTATGTAGAGGCGGCGTACACTCAACTGCGGCCCCCCGATATTGGGCAGCAACCGCGAAAGCGCGGTCGCTGTCTTTTCGAGTCGGGGGGCCAGGAGTTCGAAATGCTCTTCGAAACGCCAGCGACCGTCGATGGTCAGGCCCAGATACTTCATGGTGGGCCCGACCTCGACGAGGGTATCCACGACCCGGATCCGGAATCCTTGGGGCGGCCGCCGCGTCCGAGATGGTTGGTACAACCATATGGCCTCGGTCTTTGCGGCGGCCACGACAAGCCCCATCCCCCGGATCCGTCCAACCACGCAGTCCAGGGCGGACTCGATGAGGCGTCCCGCCTCCTCCCAGGTCCTCCCCTCGGCGTAGGGCAGGGTGTCGTCCGCATAGCATATGACACCCGTGCCGGGGGGGAGGGAGACCCGCAGAACCGCGTCGAATGCTAGGATCCACAGGAGCGGTCCGAGGATCGACCCCTGTGGAACCCCGCGGCATATCTCCCTCAGGTACGCCCCATACCGGCCGGCAATATACACCTCCCTCTCGCGGAGGTAGTCCCGGAGCACTTACCGGAGATAGAGGGGAACCCGGAAATGCTCTAGGGCGTCCTCTATCTCCTTCCAGGGCAGGGTGTTGAACGCATTGGAGATGTCCAATGACACGGCGATCAACACCCTGTTCCGAGCGACGGCACTTTCCCGGAGGAGACGCAGATGCTCCAACGCATCTATCGTTGAGCGCCCCCTCCGGAACCCAAACTGTCCGTCGCTCAACCCGGAATCACTCCGCGAAAGGTGCTCTCGGAGGCGGGCGGCAATTATTCTTTCGAACAGCTTGCCCGCCTCGTCGAGTAAACATATCGGCCGGTAAGCAGAGGGAGATTCTGCGGGCTTACCATCCTTGTGGAGGAGGACGAGGATCGCCTCCTCCCAACACTTGGGGAAGACTCCCCGACTCAGGCACGCATCCAAGATGCTCCTGTAAGCCGGGGCGAGGGCCTTTAGCGCCGAGGCCATTATACCGCCAGGAACGCCATCGGGGCCGGGGGCTTTCTTGCCCCTAGCCCGGCGCTCCTGGATGGCCTGGTCGAGCTCCCAATCGGAGACCCGGAGTTCGTCCGACCAATCATTGGCCGGCACCGGGGCGCGCTCACCACTCCCCTCACCACCATTATCATTGGGGGGGAAGAGGGTGTCAACGACGCGCCCCAAGAACTCCGGTTCCATCGTCTCCGCGACAGGGGGCGCCCTGGGACGGAGCTTCCCAAGCACCATTCTATATGGGCGCCCCCACGGATCGTCGCGGAGCGTAAGCAAGAGCTCGCTCCAGGCCTTGGCCTTGGCCGCGGTAATCGCGTGCTTGTGGGCCTCGGCGGACGATCTGTACTCCCTGTACAGCCCGTCCACCGTCGACTCCGAGTCGCCGCCGAGGAAATGGCGGCGCCGAGCACGGACGTACCGGCGGCGGGCTTGACCGGCTAAGCTGCGAAGCTCGGCCATCTCGCCTGACCACCAGTACACGGACTTTCGCGGGGGGCAGGCTCTAACCCGGGACATCGCTGCGTCGCAGATCATCTGCAACGCGCCCCGGAACCATGCCGCCCCCTCTTCTGGTCCGCGCTCCCCGGCCGGAGGCCAGGCGGAGCCGATAATCACGGCCCTCAGCAGGTCCCCGTCTAGCCGCTTCGTCGCCCATCTGGGCGCCGAAAGGGCGCTACTTCGCCAGAGGAGGGGCGTGTTCGCCGGCGGGTCCGAATCCACAGCCACGTCCATCATGACGTAGCTGTGGTCCGAGAGGGTTTCCCCCTCCCAGACCCGCCAATTTGACACTCGGCGCGAGGCGGAAGCGGTCGCGAGTGAAACGTCCACTACCGACCAACCATTCCACCTCACGCACGTCGGCACGGAGCCCCGGTTTAGCAGCCGGAGCTCCAGCCCCTCCATCCAGTCCTCTAGGATTCCGCCTCGAGGCTCCGTCCTGGGGTTGCCCGAACTGGTAGAACGCGCGTTGAGGTTCCCCAGGACCAACACCGGACCGGTTAAATGAGGGGTCACCATGTCCCTCAACCGGTCCAAATACGCCTCGAATTCGGCGGAGCCACAATTCGGCGAACAGTAGCACCCGGCGAGTAGCAGTCTTCCCCACTTAACCAACACCGCCCCCCGACTCCGTTCGACCCCGGAGAAAGGGGGCAACCTCGCCGACTGGCGAACCCAAATCGCCACGGAAGCCTCCAGATCCCCGAACCATTGTGGATGGTCGGGGACTTCGTAGGGCTCCGCGGCAACTGCCAGGCCAACCTCGAGCTCCGCCAGGCGTTGGACCATCAGGTCCTGTGCCCGGCGGCAATTATTGAGGTTGGCCTGGAGAACCACCTGGGAACATCCGCGAGCCGTAGTAGCCATTACGTTGAGCACGCGGATACTCCCGTCACAGCCGACTCATTGACGACAGGGGAAGCAGAGTTCCCCCCTACGCCCTGAGTCGGCTCCACCTCCATGTCCTTGTCCTTGGAGGACGGCGCCACACAGCCGCCCCCCTTGGACCCCTTCTTTTTCGAAGGCGGGGAGCACGCCTTGCTCCCCGCTTTATGATTCGCGGGCCTGCCCGCCCCCGCGCACACTACGCAGCGGGGGGCGGACTGGCAAGCGGCTGCACGGTGGGACGGATCCCCGCACCGGTAGCAGTGGCCGCTCCGGTCTACTTCCGCGGTACACCGCTGCCTCACATGCCCGAGGGCGAGACAGCGGAAACACTGCAACGGGCGGGCGGCCAAGACGACCACCCGCGCGAGGGTCCATCCCACCCTTACGGTTTTGGCCTTTTCAATGGCCAAGGCCGCCACTGCTGGGCACTGCACCCAAATGGTGCCGAGTCCTCCGGTCGGGATCTTGATGGTCCCGACCTTCACGGACTCGGGGGTGCAGCCCCCGGCTCTCGCCACCGCCCCGACTACCTCCTGAGGAGTTACCGAGAGGTCCAGGCCGGTCAGACGGAACTCCGCCTTTTTGACGTGCCTGGCGACCCTCACCTCCATACCCCTCAGAGCCGAACTCATCCCGGCGGCGAGGGCATCCGCCTTCGCGCCCCCATCGGCACCGGATACCTGAATGATCAGGCCCCCGGTGACTGCCCGCTTCCACTGCAGGGTCTCGATACCCAGGGCGCCGAGATCGACGCCCTGACGAGCCCTGCGTATGGCCTCGTCATAGGTGGCCTTACTCCCCTCCGGGACGGTGATCGTCACTGCTGCGGAACGGGGAGGGGCCGCTACTCGAGGAGGCGCCTTCGTCGCATGCCCAGTCCCGCCCTTAGGGGCGGGAGCCGCGGATTGGGCACCTCAACTGCTCCTAACCTAACCTAACCTAACTTTTTTTTTTACGGGCGGTGGGGAAATGCTCTTACGCACACCCCCTCCTCAGGTGGTGTTCGAAGGGGGTAGTGTGGGGCTCGGCTTCCTCCTCAGATGATGTTTGGAGGAATCGTATGGCCTCTCGCCTTCGCCTATACCCACTAAAACCCCACCGCCAGTTATGTAGTCTAGTCCCAATTCGCAGCACGCACCGCCTGGCCCCGCGGGACCGCATATATAGCATTACTGCACGAGGTAGGGGTGCATGTTGGATGTAAAAAAAAAAAAAAAAAAAAAAAAATTCTTATCCGATCATTTTACACATTTCTGAGAGCGTTCCTCTCTTCACGTTGTTTTTTACGTTCCATTTCTTCCTTTTTTGACATGATTTCGTTGACGTACTTCTTGATTTTTGTGGCTTTATTGGGATCATGTAGGTTATCCAATAATTCGATCCAGTGTACTCGTCCAATTTCAGTATGGAGAGTTTCTCTTTCCGTACTCCAGGCTGAGCATACCTCGTAGGTGTGTTCGCAGCTGTCAGGGGCGGAGTTGCATGCAAAGCAGATGTTATTTATGCGTTTGCCAATTTTATGCAGGTGGTCGGCGAAGCAGCCATGTCCGGTCAGGAATTGGGTAAGGTGGAAATCCGTGATTTTTGGTCCCCATTCGGTCCAGTCGCTTATCTTTGGTATAAGGGAGAAGGTTTTTCTACCATGTGGGGCATTTTCCCATCGTGTCTGCCAGGTGTCAAGAGTGTTTTGTCTCTCTTCTTCCTTAATCTCTTTCATTTTATTTCGGTATTCATCCTCGTATGTCCTGTCGATCTTGATGAGCCTCTGGAAGATCCGGCGTCTCTCCTCTGCAACTAGGGTGAGAGGAGGGAGGCCTGCAATTACACAAAGGGCGTCCAGTGATGTAGTGCGGTATGCCCGTATGACTCTCGCGAGTGCAATCTTTTGTATTTTATTCATTATCTTTGCCTTAGTTGGTCTGTGGGCAACTATGGCCCAGATCGGTGCTGCATAGAGGATGACTGATTCGATGATTCTATAATATAAGGTGCGTGAAAGATATGACCCTCCACCAATGTTGGGCATGAGACCATTCAGTGCTCCTGCTATCTTTGTAGCCTTATCTGTAGAATAGTTGAGGTGTGCAGTGAAGAATCTGTTGCCCTCTACAATTAGTCCCAGGTACCTGGTTGACTTCTGTAGTTTCAACCTTGTGTTACCTAATCTAATGGAAATATCTGTTGTTGACTTCCTCCCAGTAAGGAGAACAATCTCCGTTTTTTCGTCTGCTAGTGAGAGTTGGTTTCGTTGGAACCAGTAGCTGATTTTTCCCAGGGCTTCAGTTGCGATCCTGGATAAATCTATCGCCGTGGATACTGTCACCACCAGTGCAGCGTCGTCTGCAAATCCATAAAGATGGGCTCCTTTAGGGAGGGATATTTTCAGTAGATCGTCGTACTGGACGTTCCACAGCAATGGTGCGATGCCCGAGCCTTGTGGAACACCTGCGTATATGTAGGTCTCTGTCCAGTGTCCATTGTTGTTAAGATACATAACTGCTCTATCTCTTAGGTAATTAGTCACAATATTATATAGTCTTTTGGGAAGTTTCCGTTTATTGAGAGCATTTATAAGATTTTTCCACTTTACAGTGTTAAATGCATTTCGGACATCGAGGGCAATCAGTACACAATAATGTAGTTTGGAACTTGCCAGATCCCAGCGTTCCATGATCTCTTGCATCGCATGTATTGTGCTCTTGCCTCGGCAAAATCCGTATTGGTTCGGTTCATAGTTGATCCTCTCCATTAATCTATTCTTGATACAATTTTCTAGTATCTTAGCTACGTTCGAAAGCACTGAAAGTGGTCTCCAACCGACGCGTCCGTCGGGGCCCGGTTTCTTGGGTATAAGAACCAGACGTCCTTTCTTCCAAGGTTTAGGGAAGTATCCTAGGCTGTAGCAGGTGTTGATCAGGTGAGTGAAGTGGGGGAGAGCCAGGGTAGCCAGTAGTTGAACGAGCTCGGCTGGGATCCCGTCCGTCCCCGGCGCCTTCTTCTTTATAGCTTTCATTGCTTTCAGAACCTCGGCATCGGTGAAGGGACTATCGGAGTTATCCATCGTTGCATCTACATTATTTGTAGGGTAAGTGTTCGTGTCCATGTCGGGCGTTGTTTGGAAGAGGCTGTTGATAACCTCCCTTATCTCCTCCTCGGACAGGATGGTAGGAGGTGGTTTACCTGCTATCCTCCCCATGACCAGTTTGTATGGTTTACCCCAAATATCAGCGTCCAAGTCGTTAATCAGAGAGTTCCATGCACTCTTTTTGGCTCTAGCAATCTCATGTTTGAGGGCTTTCTTGTTAAGAAAGTGGGCCCTTAGACATTTATCGGTCTCGTCGGTTGATCTGTTGGGGTGTTTCTTGAGCTTATTGCGTGCTCTTTGCAGGGCTCGTCGTGATTTGATGGCTTTCTTTCTGATGTCCGCAATTTGTGGATTCCACCACCAGACCTCTTTCCTTCGCTTCAGGGAGCTGTGGAGAGAGTAGGAGGTGGTTTCATAGAGGTCAATAATCAGATTAATGTAGGCATCTATGTCGGCTATGGACGCAATCTTAAAGGGATCGGCAATTTTTGTTATGCAACGGTAAGTTTCTGCATATCTCTCCGCGTTGATTTTGAGTCTGTGCTTTGGTGTTTTTAGGATGTTCGTTTCATTTAACATCTCATGTTTGATATAGAAATGATCGGAAGCCGTGTATTCTTCCAGGATGTGGCTGGATATCATATTGTTGGCTGGACTACTTCCACATAGCATAATATCTATAGTGGAGCGATGCCCATTCCTCTCAAACGTATGAGTGCCATTGCTGATTCTAGGGCTAAGACTAAAGTTGGCGCACATCTCCATAACCACACCCCCACGATCGTCGAGCATGCTTGAGCCCCATGCGGGTGATTTGGCGTTAAAATCGCCCGCTATGACACAGTTTTGGGCACATATACTATTAAAAAAATTTTCCAGATCGGCTATCCTTTCGGTATAGAACTCCAGGTTTGTATTCGGGGAGAAATAGCAAGAGATATATGTATAGTTGTCTAATTGAACCGCAGTAATGCCTTTGGAGTTATATAGGCTTTTGATGGTGGTAAATTTGTCTGTAGGTTGAGGGACCCATATCGATGCGTCCTTGTGGCCATCATTGAACCAGTATGTAGGTGGTGACCACGGTTCAGATATGAAGACAATATCAATTCCGTGCTGTTCTACAGATTGGGTAAGCAGTTCCTGTGCATTTCTGCAGTGATTGAGGTTAATCTGTATGATCTTTATTATTTTTTTGTTTGTTGCAGGTGGATTTCTTTGTTGTTCCATTGTGAGGTAAGTAAAGTGGGTAAGTATATGTGTTTGTGTTGTTTTTGTGGTTTGTTGTTTGTTTGGTTTGTTTGTTTAACTGTTTATTTGTTTGTCTCCCGTGTTTCTTCTGGTGTAATTATATTAAGGTTTCGTGTATCTATTGTTGAAGGTTTCCCCTTTGTTGAATCTCTGTCTTTGTTGATATTGTTGTTGCTATTATTGTCGTTATTGTTTTTGTTGTTGTTATTATTGTTATTAATGTTGTTCTTCCGGCGTGCTTCTAGGGCTTTGAGATAAATGGGGCACTTGAGACTTCCGTCTCGATGTCCTTCGGTCGAGCAAAGTATGCATTTTTCAGCGTTTTTGCACTGCTTGGAGTCATGGTCGTCCGCTCCACAGCGTCTGCAGAGCTTGGACCTATCTGGTCCCTGGCAAACTTTTGCAGTGTGTCCGAACTCACGGCAGCGGAAACACTGTACGACCTCTTCCCTTTCGACTACCCGACACCAGCCCCAGCCAACGCGAAGAAGTCGTCCCTCCAGGAGCTTGTCTGATATTGGAGTTGGTGCGATAAGGGTAGCATTTTGTCTGCCTGCAAATGCCGGACGTAGAGCTTTGACTATTAGAGTGTCCACGTTTGTTCCAGGAAGAGAGGACGCTACAGCCTCTTTGATCTCATCTACCGTGACATCGCCTCCGAGCTGTTTAAGGTGAAGGACCTTATTTCTAGCTCTAGGTCCTACGAGTGCTCGGGCTCCCGTGATCCTGGTATTTACCAGATCACTGAAACTCCTAGCCTTGGCTGTGTCTCCCTTGATATCAACGAGCACGTGTCCATTTCTACTACTCCTGACACCAGCCACCTTGTAGCCCTCTTTGTCTACATTTATCTCACTTTTAAGTGTTTTCAGGGTTTCAGCAAAGGTCTTATTCCCAGAATTGATCAGCACGGTTTCATATCCTGGTCGTGTTCTTTTGGCGTCTTTCTTATAATCGTTGCAGTGTATCGTGACTACAATGTCTGAGTCCAGAAAGGCAATTTCTATCATCTTCCTTAGCATGTTCAGTTCCGAAGGGTCGTCACAACTCAGAGCGATAGTTTTTCTACCATCGTCGTTGGCAAGTTCCTGTGGGTCTTTCAAGGCTCTATATGTGTCATCAGGTTTGGCGGGGCAACGTGAGTTTGATTTGTTTATTACATAGAAGATGTATTTGTCCCTAAGTAGTTGTCCAGGTCCTGTGTTGTTTCTGTTTTTTGGTAAACATGTTGCGTTTATGAGACATACGGTGGTTCCTAGAGAAGGATTTTGTGCCTTGATCTCGTCGATGCCTTGGTACTTATCAATGATGTCCTTGCTGGTGCCATTTTCAAGTAAAAAGTCTGCCGGGACCAGACATGCTAGGTCCGTTCCTTTAACGGTAAGTATGTTGGTGTTTGTAAGTTTGGTCTTTTTAAATGTCGATTCATTCCATTCTCTGTCTAGTAGGGGTTGGATTGTGCTATAGCTCGCATCCTTAGTTAGATAGGGGCGTAGTTCTTCCTCCTCGAGCACATCCGGGTTACTCGTTTGGGTTCCTATTGAACGTGTTTGAGGGGAGGGTTTAGTATCTATTGATTTTTGTGAGTCTTCGAGAACAATGACAATTTCCGTTTCCGGCACCGATCTTTGTTGATTTACAGCCCTTTGTCTGCTACAAGAGCGCTCTCGGTTTGAGTTTTTCACCTCTCTTTGCATTTCATTAAAGATCTTAATTGTTCTCGCTATTACCGCCTTGACATCATTAATGACGTCTCCTCTCTTTTTAAAGGTCGCCAGGTCTTTAATAGCTTGAGCCAGAGATTTTACCGTAAGATTCAAGTTGTTTGATCCATCCTTGTATCCAACCATCTCTTTCGCTCTCTTCCTTTTCTTTTTTTCCTGCTCAGGAGAGTCTTCAATTAAATCGTTAATCATGTCCTCTAGGTCTGTGGCGTTATCGGTGTAAACCGCTGAGGTGGATTGAGAGCGCGGTCTCGGAAGCGTAACCGGGTGTGGGTTTATTTGGACGCTACATTCCTTGATTTCGGAGGAAGCCTTCGGTGTCGATGTTGCTAGCTTCGGAGGACTTCTGGCGAGTACCTTAGTTGGTGTAAACCCCGCCAGGGGGTTGTCAGTGCCCATTTCGTACTCCATCTCAAAGTCGAGTACCTCAAGGGGATCCTTTTCAGAGGTGGAGGGATCAGTAGCCTTAGAGCTCATTTGAGTCGTTTTTTGTTTAGTGCCGTCTTCGCCATCTTCATCACTTTTTTTTCGGTTTTTTCATTTTTTGTTTGTTGGTTAATTTGTTTTGTTTTATTCTTTTTCATAGTGTTCCCACGAGTGTGGTCGGAAACGACGTCGCCTCGTGCAGAGCCGCCTTGCGCGAGGAAGCCCAACATATGCTCCGTGGGGCGGGCAGGTACCTCGGAGGTGGCATGCTAATGATCCGGTGCACCCACCGGACCCACACCCGGCGCTCCGCGTTCCCGAGAGTGCTCCTTCGCCGCATGCCGAAACTTGGAGTTAGGGACTTTTTTATAGAGGTTTCTCCTCCTCGCAGGGCCGGCCGATAAAGGCAAGCCCCCCCGCTCCGGAACCTTCCGGTTTGCGGTCTACGGAACTGGGCCGACATTTTGCGACCCAGTGCCGACCACTCGCTCCGTTAGCACACACCGCAGTGTGCCCCAGGGTCCACCACGAGGAGGTGGAGCGAGAGGGTTTTAGGATACGGATCACCGCCACTGCAGTCATATCCTCCAATGATACCGAGTCATCATTGAAGAACCCCGTATCCCTCAGACCCCAACCTTTTTTTTTTTTTTTTTTTTTATCGTGTGGAAATGCGTTACGCATACCCTGACCCCCCTGGGGGGGAGCCGGGGTTATGTGGGGCTCCCTCGAGGGGGGGGTCGCCGAGCCAACAAGGCTCGCCGATCCCCTCCCCCAGAGTACCCACTAAAACCACACGCCCGCCCTAAGCTACATGGGAAGTGCCTGGGTCACGCGAGTATTCAACAGGACACTTCCCAGCTCACATGCGTCCCGAGGGGAGGGGTTAGCTCCCCCCATGCCTGCTCTAACCGGACCCCGGGCGGAGGGACCCGCCCGGTGTCCCCATCCCTGGAGCCTTCGGATTGGGCTTCCCGAGCCCCAGCTCGGTCCACCCACAGCTCCCGGAGCCTTTCTGCCCTGCTGGAGCGGTGGACCCGAGGGTCCTCGCCCGGCCAAGGCAGGAAGGCGCCGACACCGGTAAGAAAGGGTCGTCGGAGGCGCATCCGGAAGCCCCAACCCTCCCCACCCCACCCACCGCGCGCCCTCCCCCCCCAGTCCCCGTCCCACCACTCGGGGGACCCGCTGCGTCGGGGGGGGGACGTCCCCCGCGCCGCTACAACTGACCCCGACGCCCTCCCACCTCTCCCTGAGGGGGTGGACGTTGCACGACGGCGCGGGGGACGTCCCCGCGCCATCCTTCTCCTCGCGGAGCCCGGGTATCTTTCCCGGGCCCGCTCGGCCTCCTCCTTCTGGGACATTACTGTCTCGCAGAAGGAGGCGACCCCTTTCCACGACCTCTGGCTCCCGGTCAAGTGGTCGAACAAGACCGGGAGCGAGAGGTCCCACCCTACCACCGCGGCTCTGAGGACACGGCGCGGTCCGGCCCAAGCCGGGCACTCCTCGAGTGTATGTTGCGCCGTGTCCACCTCCTCGCCGCAGTGGTGGCACTGCGCCGCTGGCTCCCGCCCCATCCTTACCAGATACTCACCGAAACAGCCGTGTCCGGTGAGCACCTGCGTGAGGCGGAAGGTCAACCCCACTCGCCTCCCGCACCATGTATCGAACATGGGCAGGAGGGCCCGAACTGTTGGACGCGTCGAGGACGGAAGCAGGCGTCTCCATCGCTCGAACACGTCCGCACGGGCCTGGCGTCTCCGCACTTCGAACTGCTCCTTCTCCGCGGCCGTCAGCTCCTCCCCAGGGGGGCGGCGGGCTTCGCAGGCGATCCGGTATACGATCGCCCGCTCCGCCGCCACCAGATGGAAGGGAGGAACCACGGCCAGGAGGCCCGCCACCTCTGTCGAGACGGTGCGGTATCCCCGTATGGCCCGCAGGGACAGCCGACGCCGCACTCTCTCCAAGTGCGCGACGCTGCGTCGGCTGGCCTCAAGCGAGCGGTGCCACACGGGTGCCCCATACAGGGCAATGCTCCGCACCACTCCTTTGTAGAGGCGGCGTACACTCAACTGCGGCCCCCCGATATTGGGCAGCAACCGCGAAAGCGCGGTCGCTGTCTTTTCGAGTCGGGGGCCAGGAGTTCGAAATGCTCTTCGAAACGTCAGCGACCGTCGATGGTCAGGCCCAGATACTTCATGGTGGGCCCGACCTCGACGAGGGTATCCACGACCCGGATCCGGAATCCTTGGGGCGGCCGCCGCGTCCGAGATGGTTGGTACAACCATATGGCCTCGGTCTTTGCGGCGGCCACGACAAGCCCCATCCCCCGGATCCGTCCAACCACGCAGTCCAGGGCGGACTCGATGAGGCGTCCCGCCTCCTCCCAGGTCCTCCCCTCGGCGTAGGGCAGGGTGTCGTCCGCATAGCATATGACACCCGTGCCGGGGGGGAGGGAGACCCGCAGAACCGCGTCGAATGCTAGGATCCACAGGAGCGGTCCGAGGATCGACCCCTGTGGAACCCCGCGGCATATCTCCCTCAGGTACGCCCCATACCGGCCGGCAATATACACCTCCCTCTCGCGGAGGTAGTCCCGGAGCACTTCCCGGAGATAGAGGGGAACCCGGAAATGCTCTAGGGCGTCCTCTATCTCCTTCCAGGGCAGGGTGTTGAACGCATTGGAGATGTCCAATGACACGGCGATCAACACCCTGTCCCGAGCGACGGCACTTTCCCGGAGGAGACGCAGATGCTCCAACGCATCTATCGTTGAGCGCCCCCTCCGGAACCCAAACTGTCCGTCGCTCAACCCGGAATCACTCCGCGAAAGGTGCTCTCGGAGGCGGGCGGCAATTATTCTTTCGAACAGCTTGCCCGCCTCGTCGAGTAAACATATCGGCCGGTAAGCAGAGGGAGACTCTGCGGGCTTACCATCCTTGTGGAGGAGGACGAGGATCGCCTCCTTCCAACACTTGGGGAAGACTCCCCGACACAGGCACGCATCTAAGATGCTCCTGTAAGCCGGGGCGAGGGCCTTTAGCGCCGAGGCCATTATACCGCCAGGAACGCCATCGGGGCCGGGGGCTTTCTTGCCCCTAGCCCGGCGCTCCTGGATGGCCTGGTCGAGCTCCCAATCGGAGACCCGGAGTTCGTTCGACCAATCATTGGCCGGCACCGGGGCGCGCTCACCACTCCCCTCACCACCATTATTATTGGGGGGGAAGAGGGTGTCAACGACGCGCCCCAAGAACTCCGGTTCCATCGTCTCCGCGACAGGGGGCGCCCTGGGACGGAGCTTCCCAAGCACCATTCTATATGGGCGCCCCCACGGATCGTGGCGGAGCGTAAGCAAGAGCTCGCTCCAGGCCTTGGCCTTGGCCGCGGTAATCACGTGCTTGAGAGCCTCGGCGGACGATCTGTACTCCCTGTACAGCCCGTCCACCGTCGACTCCGAGTCGCCGCCGAGGAAATGGCGGCGCCGAGCACGGACGTACCGGCGGCGGGCTTGACCGGCTAAGCTGCGAAGCTCGGCCAACTCGCCCGACCACCAGTACACGGACTTTCGCGGGGGGCAGGCTCTAACCCGGGGCATCGCTGCGTCGCAGATCATCTGCAACGCGCCCCGGAACCATGCCGCCCCCTCTTCTGGTTCGCGCTCCCTGGCCGGAGGCCAGGGGGAGCCGATAATCACGGCCCTCAGTAGGTCCCCGTCTAGCCGCTTCGTCGCCCATCTGGGCGCCGAAAGGGCGCTACTTCGCCGGAGGAGGGGGGTGTCCGCCGGCGGGTCCGAATCCACAGCCACGTCCATCATGACGTAGCTGTGGTCCGAGAGGGTTTCCCCCTCCCAGACCCGCCAATTTGACACTCGGCGCGAGGCGGAAGCGGTTGCGAGTGAAACGTCCACTACCGACCTACCATTCCACCTCACGCACGTCGGCACGGAGCCCCGGTTTAGCAGCCGGAGCTCCAGCCCCTCCATCCAGTCCTGGGGTTGCCCCAACTGGTAGAACGCGCGTTGAGGTCCCCCAGGACCAACACCGGACCGGTTAAATGAGGGGTCACCATGTCCCTCAACCGGTCCAAATACGCCTCGAATTCGGCGGAGCCACAATTCGGCGAACAGTAGCACCCGGCGACTAGCAGTCTTCCCCACTTAACCAACACCGCCCCCCGACTCCGTTCGACCCCGGAGAAAGGGGGCAACCTCGCCGACTGGCGAACCCAAATCGCCACGGAAGCCTCCAGATCCCCGAACCATTGTGGATGGTCGGGGACTTCGTAGGGCTCCGCGGCAACTGCCAGGCCAACCTCGAGCTCCGCCAGGCGTTGGACCATCAGGTCCTGTGCCCGGCGGCAATTATTGAGGTTGGCCTGGAGAACCACCTGGGAACATCCGCGAGCCGTAGTAGCCATTACGTTGAGCACGCGGATACTCCCGTCACAGCCGACTCATTGACGGCAGGGGAAGCAGAGTTCCCCCCTACGCCCTGAGTCGGCTCCACCTCCATGTCCTTGTCCTTGGAGGACGGCGCCACACCGCCGCCCCCCTTGGACCCCTTCTTTTTCGAAGGCGGGGAGCACGCCTTGCTCCCCGCTTTATTATTCGCGGGCCTGCCCGTCCCCGCGCACACTACGCAGCGGGGGGCGGACTGGCAAGCGGCTGCACGGTGGGACGGATCCCCGCGCCGGTAGCAGTGGCCGCTCCAGTCTACTTCCACGGTACACCGCACGGTACACCCTCCACTATCGTCTCGGGGTGCCGGGCCAACTCGGGGGGAGATTTACTCCCCCCCGGGGACCGGGGTCAGCTCACGCCCCCGGCTCCCCCCAACCTAACCTAACCTAACCTAACCTTTTTTTTTTTTAATAAAAATTTCCTTTTTTATTCGGTAGAAGACAACATCCCTTACAACACAATGTAATAGTAACCTAAAAACGGACTATTAGCTAAAACTTTAACTAAAACACTAAAAACGCACTAAATCCTACTTTAACGCAAAAATTGAATCGCACGCACTTAAACCTACTCGCACGCACTGCTTTAATCTATTGAACGCTCGCTAGATCGCTTTTTTAAAAAAATTTCCGCGAGTCCAAGAACTTTTGGCGGTATCTGTACGCATATCACCACAATATCTTGGATTATTCTTTCAAACGCCGTAATTTATCTAAATACTAGCTCAGAACACTAGGCCCTTTCTAAGAGATAATGCCCTCGAAGGGCGTCTCTGAATTCGCACTTTTTACGGTCCAAAGACTTTCGGACCGAGCCTCAGTTCTTAAATCCCTGGACTTTTTGCGTATTCTATCTGTGTAAAAGGTCCACGGACTTTCGGTCCGAGCCAGGAACCTAAAATACGCGAATAAATCGCGAACACTTATTCGAAATACCCTACTACACTCTAAACACCTGCGCTAACACTCAGAATACACGGGAAGGCAGAAATTTCCCCACTCCACTACTCCCCAGAGTTAATGCACGAAAAATTCAAGAAAATTTACGAAAATTTACGAGCCCAGGAGGGGGGACTGCCCCGAACCGAACTGATTTCGAGAAAATCTCGACGTAATACACTAAAATCAAAAAACAGAAATGAGTTAATTTAATTTTTTAATTCCACTGCAGTTATTAAGGCGATCGAACACTTGAGTTAAAATTTACTACCGATTGGTGTATCTTTGTCCGCTCTAGATTCAGAGATCAAAATTCACAGATAACTTTCTAATACTTCCAAAAAACAACTTGTTCGATTGACTCCCCAAATCGCACTGAGGGATTCCTCGCTCCCCAAGATTCGATTTGTCTGGAAATCCGCCTCCCCTCTTTGATGATCTTTTAACCGTTTTCCTTTGTTCGTTTCACCTCTGGGAGCAGAGAGACCCCACGGTAGGTATCCCCACTACGCACTCCCTTGGTGCGAACATAACAGTTTTCAAAATTTGCCGTTTCATCTCGTCTTATTTGTCCCCGCTCTGTTTATCGAAACATACTTTTTCATCGCAGTCCTGTCGTCCTTATTCCAAGAACGTTTCTGTTTTTCGGTTATTAGCATTATTACCTTGTTATAAGGTCAAAATAATGCTTAACCGTTCTCTAATTGCGCTTCCACAGGATGGATTCTTTTTACCTTTTCCAGGCGAACATTTGGACCTCAGATGCCCATTTAATTTATTTTAGAAATTGCTTTACCCTGAATGTATTCTATAAGAAATTCATTAATTTATTCTACCAATTAAAAAGAAAAAGAAAGAAGAAAGAGTACCAATTTTTGCTTACGCGAATCTTTCTGAAATTATATTTGCCATTATATTTCTTCACTTTAGCTTGGCTAATCTAATCCGTCGAGCACCTGCCTAGCTAGAAACGTATAACGCGTGCCTGTCTCTCCCGGGGTATTGAAATTTGTCCGAGACGGCACGGCGCCCGACCTTGTCTCGCCCGTACGTTCTCTAGCTAACTGTCCTTCTCTAGAGGAGGTATTTTGCCTTATAACTCTTTAATTTGTTAACTTATTTGGCTGAAATTTTAAGTGACTATTTATAAAGCTGCTCCGCGTGTTTTAAATCAATAAAAAACTTTTTGAAAATTTGGGCAGGTATTTTCCGAAAAACGGGTTTCCTGACTCAATTTTTTGTTACCTACTTATTCTTTATCCTAAAAAATTGACCTGATTGCAGTTTGAACTCTATCTGAAATCTCTAGAT
This sequence comes from Lasioglossum baleicum, assembly GCF_051020765.1. Taxonomy (NCBI): domain Eukaryota; kingdom Metazoa; phylum Arthropoda; class Insecta; order Hymenoptera; family Halictidae; genus Lasioglossum; species Lasioglossum baleicum. Next base: position 407,403 of record NW_027469147.1, on the reverse strand, counting down.
GTGTTAAATTAACAATAATTTAGCTCCGCGCTCCATCTTTGTTCCGCTTATTCCTTCTCTATCTAGCTATCCTTCTCGTGAATTGGTATTCTGCTCTGTATCTTTTTAATTAATAACTTTCCCTGGCCGAAATTTCGCAGGTCTATTTGGCATGGAGTTTAGCTTCTATTAAGACAATAAAAATTTTTTTACAAAACTGAGCAGGTAAGCTCTTCGAAAAAAGTTTCCTGACCGTGTTTTATTGTTCCGATATGTTCGCCTGGTAAAAGAATCCCCCTGTTTACATTGTGAGTCGCATTCGAAGATTGTAACTGCATTAATTCATCAGAAATTACTTTTCCTGGTTGGTCGTGCCGTCATAGCATACATTGTACGTCCTAACCGTCGTGTCTCGATCCCTACGTCATCGCTCTTACATGTTACTGTCGGTAATTTATAACGAGAGTTACCTTACCGATCACGCATCGCAGCTATTTTACCCTTTCAGCAAGCCAATGCTAATTCTGTTCATCCTTCTTTGACATACATTATATAAATTTTTAAGGTAGGTTTTCCACTTATTTAGCTACACTGAACCCTTTTTAAATTCTTTATCTATTTCAGCTTTCAGTTATTATTCACGCATCATCGACAATCAACTTTAGGTAAATATCGCTACCCGCCCAACTTACTATACTTGCCCGGATTAATCTACATACTTTTCTTTTTCAGCAATCAGCCCTAGTTTTAATTCGCCAAGATACTGTTTCATTTATCCATTAACGATACTTTACTAATATTCAATATCGATTATTGTTTCGCTATGTTACTGAATTTACATGTACCTGAATAAACTAACAAATTAGCAGAAGACGCATTTATTATTTAGTACTTAGTTCCTATCCTAAGCTCCTTTCATACACTATCCTATACCAATGCTTTATCCCTTAATTCTCTAATTTTACTATTAGCTATTTACATCTTTCGTCGCATACAGCCTGCCTTCTATAATCTGGCTGTCAGTCCCACCTCGGTTGACCTTACGCAGACTATCCTTGAGTCTGGAGGGAGCGCCATGGGGGTGGAGGTGACTCTTTTATCTCCTGATCTCCTGGAGCGGGCATCAACATTGGAAATTCTGCTCTCCCGCCATCCATACCTGGACCCGCTTATCAGCTTTTACACAGGATGTCTGGAGGTTCGCATCCTTCCGTGAACAGCCGTCCGTCTCAGCACACCCCCACTCCCTCCTTCATCTCGGATACCTGAAACGCAAGGCCGGCGGCTGATCTATTCTGCTTTTCTAACAATGGATCGATAACTTATTCTACTTAACTTAACTTAAAGTCTCGCTTTCCTCTTCTTCTCTCGTACGTTTTTCTCTCCTTCTTTCTTCCTCCTCCTTCTTCATCAGAATTGATCTGAAGAAACTTTTGGCGGCTTTCCATTTGGCTTCGGAGTTTAACATTTCTTTAACTATCTTCCTCAAGGTCAGCTCTCCTTCCTCGATGCCCAGTTTCTCAATCAGTTTCCTCCTCTCTTCTCCCCATTGCTCGCATCTGGCAAATGTATGTTCAGGGTCGTCTTCCTCATCCGGGTGGTACCAGCAGGCCGGGCTGACTGCTTTTCTAATTCTGCATCTGAAAGAATTAAACACCCCGTGCCCCGTAAGGGCTTGGGTTGTGTAGAAGTCCAGATCCCCATGTTTTCTGGAAATCCATTCATCGATGCTGGGGATCAATCGGAACGTGATTCTCCCAACCGTCGCCTTTTCCCACTTAGACTGCCATTTTTCAAGGGTTCTTTCTTTCACCAACTTTCTAAGGTCCTTTTTCATACTGACTACTCTTCCTTCTTCTTCCCTCGAGAACTCCCACCCCTCTCCTTCAAGATCTAGATCCGGGAAATTCTCCTGAAGTCTTCCCGCCGGATTTCTGGCGTCCTCCTCAGTCTCGTGCTGGAAATTCAGAATCAAATTTTCCCATTGAAAAAGGATATTCCTTTCCTCGGCTTTTAGGTCCCACGGGGGAACACCAGCTAGGACACAGAGGGTATCAACCGGCACGGTCTTATAAGCCGAGACAACCCTTGCGAGACCCATCCTCTGTGTCCTCCTCAGCGCGTTGGTCGTGAATACCCTTCCTGCAGAATCACTCCAAATCGGAGCACCGTAAAGTACAATGGATTCCATCGTCAGATAATACAGCTTCCTTGCTTTATGCGAGGTCTTCATCTTGTTCATCATTAAGGACCCTAGAGCCGTCATGACTTTTATAGTTTTATTCGTCACTGACTCGATATGCCTAATGAACATCTTCTGGTTGTCGAAAGTAACCCCCAGGTACTTCAGGGTTTTCGCCGGGGGGATTTCCGTAGCTCCAACTCTGACACAGAACCCTTCCGGTAGTCTTTTCTTATTTGCCATCATGATTTCTGTCTTCTGATCTGCTAGCTCCAGTCCTGCCGTTCTCATCCACCTCCTCGTGTCCTCTATGATCTTCTCTAGCTTCTCCTTCATTTTTAGGAGGTTGCGGTCTTGGACCATGATGACAATATCATCAGCGAAGGCTCTTCTCGAGCTCAGCGTCGGCAGTTTCCTCCTAAGCAAGCCGTCGTAGACCAAGTTCCAATACAAGGGACCTAAAACAGAACCCTGCGGAACCCCCCTCCGCATTACCATCCTAACCTGCCCTTCCGTTGACTGATACGTGACTACCCTGCCCCTGAAGTAGTCCTCCGTTAGCCTTATCAAGTATTCTGGCATTTTCCTTTCCCTCAGTTCTTCGTATATTTTCTTCCAGCTTAAGGTGTTAAAAGCGTTCCTTACATCGAGTGCTGCAACTGCTGCATACCTGAAGTGCTTCGTAGCCTGCTCCATTTTTTTCTTCAGGTAGTCCATTGCATGTGTTGTGGATTTGCCTTTGCAGAAGCCATACTGTTCTTACCTAAAGGGGTTGGGGCCCAGAAATTCCAGCATTCTATCCTTGAGGACATACTCCAGGAGCTTGGCGGCTGCATCTATAATGCAAATAGGACGGTAAGCTGAGGGAGTAGCAGGGTCCTTACCTTGCTTTCGAAGGAGTATTGTTCTGGCACTCTTCCATTGATCTGGAATAATGCCGTACTTCAAGATACCGTTGAACATGGCCACGAAGAAGTCTGGTCTCAGGGTGATCATTGCCTTGATAGCCTCAGGTGGCATTCCGTCCGGACCTGCTGCTTTTCCCGTCTTCAGGGCTTTCCCTGCCTTCAGAATTTCCGCAATCGAGACCCTTTGATAGTGCTCTTCCGGTCCTCCGTTTTCACTGCCTACGCCGAGCCTCTGTGGTGGTTCTGTACTAGAGCTGGAGCCTTCGTCTAGAATTTCCTGCGGAAATAAAGAGGTCAAAATCGAGTCAGCCATACTCTCCGATAGGGCTGGCGGCAGTAGAGTGCCTTTCACCCTCCTTATAACCGCTTTATACGGTCTTCCCCGCACATCATTGTCGATGGCGTCACACATGTCAGACCAGCTCTTTTCTTTTGCCTTGTAAATTAATTGGTTTAGCTCTCTCTTTCTGAGCTTATATAGGTCCTGCAGGGCTTCCGCCTCGTCCAATTCCTTTTTCTTATTGGCCCTCTGACAAAGTCTCCTTAGATTCTGTGCACTGTTCTTGGCTTCTTCTATTTCCTTCGTCCACCATGGGTTTGCCCTTTTCGATCTTTTGGCCGTTGTCTTCTCCAACGCTTCGTCGCAGATTTCCGGTAACTTCCGAACCATTTTTCCTACTCGTTCCGGGTCCCAGCAATCTGATCCAGATCGCCCGTCATGCTCCAGATGTCTGTCGAGCACACTTCTAAGATTCAGGATGCCCTGCGGTGTGACCTTCCATTTGCATGGTCTCTCCTCCTCGGGGCACCTTATCTCGTCCGTCTCGAGCTCGGTGTAGATATACCTGTGATCGGAAGCCGATTCGTTAGTTAAGACTTTGCATACGAATTTTTCACCCTTTTGCAAGTCCGGCGATGTAGCCATAAGATCGATATTGGACGATGCACCTCTTCTTTCGAACGTAGGCCCCCCCATCGGAGTGACCGGATGAATGTTCAGGCCTAACAACATCTCGAGCGTCAGGGTTCCCTTCGAGCTTTGTGCCGTGGAGCCCCATGCCGGTGACTTTGCATTAAAGTCTCCACCCACGATCACCTTTCTTCCCTCCTTTTTTTCCTTTAAGATAACTCTTTCTAATTTTTCCAATTTCTCCGCATATCTCTCGGGGGACGTGTTCGGGGAAAGATATACACTAAAAATTGAGACTTGCCCCACCCTGATTAGAACAAAGTCCTCTTCAAGTATATCCCCATCTTCCTGGTTTTTTAGACCTCTCGAACCCGTTACCCAGATAGCCGCGTTGTTTGCGTCCTTGGAGTAAATCCAGTTACCCGGGTTTCGTAGCGGTTCCGAGATTAGGACGACATCCACCCCTAATTCGAGCGCCGTCTGGTGCATCAGATTATGCGCCAGCCTGGCATGATTCAGGTTAATCTGCAAAATCTTTAAATTGAACTTTGCTCCTTTCTACCGCTCATAAGCGCCATATGCTTTTTGAATTGCGGGCAATTCACTGCACCCGCAACATGACATGCATCCTCTGGCCGAACCCCTTGCTTAACACAAAGGATGCATTTTCTTTCATTTTGACACTCATTAATCGAGTGCCCTTCCGAGCCGCATCTTCTGCAATGATTGGTCGAGTTCTTCTCCGGGCAGGTGTACGTCACGTGCCCAAAATCATGGCATTTGAAACACCTGATTACATTCGTCGCTATTTTGACCCTACATGATGTATAGCCTATCCTAATTTTTTTGTCTTCCAGAAGCTTCTCACCGATTGCAGCCGGCAGAGCAACTATTATCGTGCTCGTTCCCCCGAACCCGAATCTCTTACTCCTGATTTCCACTTCTTCTTTCTCTATTTGGAGTTTCGCGGCTAATTCCTCCCTTAGCTCTTCTTTTTCAAGGGTCGGGTCGATATCCTTGATCTCGTAAGTTACTCTATTAACCAGTCTCCTAGTCTGTTGTGAATCTCCTAGGGAGTCCTTAACGATTTTCTCAAAGTCGCTACTTTTCGTGTCCTTGCGCAGCTCAATCAGAAGGTCCCCCCCTCTGGACTTCCTTACCGTCTCTATCCCAGCCATTTTATCCCCCGCGTTATTTTTCAAAACCCTGAAAAGATCAGCGAAAGTTCTACCCTCCGTTGTTTTGACCAAGATGGCCTCTGACCTTGGCGGGGGTGGAGTTTGCCTTCTTCTAACTTCCCTAGCTTTTTTTCTAATTCTAATTTCCTTTTTTTCTCTTCTTGTTCTACTCCTGGCCGTGGTTCCTCCATTCCATCTGGTGGCGGCGGAGCGGGCGATCGTATACCGGATCGCCTGCGAATCCCGCCGCCCCCCTGGGGAGGAGCTGACGGCCGCGGAGGAGGAGCAGTTCGAAGTGCGGAGACGCCAGGCCCGTGCGGACGTGTTCGAGCGATGGAGACGCCTGCTTGCGTCCTCGACGCGTCCGACAGTTCGGGCCCTCCTGCCCATGTTCGATACATGGTGCGGGAGGCGAGTGGGGTTGACCTTCCGCCTCACGCAGGTGCTCACCGGACACGGCTGTTTCGGTGAGTATCTGGTAAGGATGGGGCGGGAGCCAGCGGCGCAGTGCCACCACTGCGGCGAGGAGGTGGACACGGCGCAACATACACTCGAGGAGTGCCCGGCTTGGGCCGGACCGCGCCGTGTCCTCAGAGCCGCGGTGGAAGGCTGGGACCTCTCGCTCCCGGTCGTGTTCGACCACTTGACCGGGAGCCAGAGGTCGTGGAAAGGGGTCGCCTCCTTCTGCGAGACAGTAATGTCCCAGAAGGAGGAGGCCGAGCGGGCCCGGGAAAGAGACCCGGGCTCCGCGAGGAGGAGGATGGCGCGGGGACGTCCCCCGCGCCGTCGTGCGACGTCCGCCCCCTCAGGGAGAGGTGGGAGGGCGTCGGGGTCAGTTGTAGCGGCGCGGGGGACGTCTCCCCGCGACGCAGCGGGTCCCCCGAGTGGGGTGACGGGGACTGGGTGTTCCCCTCCCCGCGTCAACTTATGCCTCCCCCTCCCGGGGGGGCTGGGGTTCCGTTAGCGGTGCGGGGTGTTCGCGCCCCGCGCCGTCGTGTGCCCCCGCGTATGGGAGCGGTGGATGGAGGGGCCGGGGGCGTGAGCTGACCCCGGTCCCCGGGGGGGAGTAAATCTCCCCCCGAGTTGGCCCGGCACCCCGAGACGATAGTGGAGGGGTGCCGGCCACCCCCCGGACGCTAGTTCCGGGGGAGGGCGCGTGGGGGGTGGGGTGGGGAGGGTCGGGGCGTCCGGAATCGCCTCCGACGACCCTTTCTTACCGGTGTCGGCGCCTTCCTGCCTTGGCCGGGCGAGGACCCTCGGGTCCACCGCTCGAGCAGGGCAGAAAGGCTCCGGCAGCTGTGGGTGGACCGAGCTGGGGCTCGGGAAGCCTAATCCGAAGGCTCCAGGGATGGGGACACCGGGCAGGACCCTCCGCCCGGGGTCCTGTTAGAGCAGGCATGGGGGGAGCTAACTCCTCCCCTCGGGACGCATGTGAGCTGGGAAGTGTCCTGTTGAATACTCGCGTGATCCAGGCACTTCCCATGTAGTGGGTAATGGTTTTAGTGGGTACTCTGTGGGAGGGGATCGGCGAGCCTTGTTGGCTCGGCGACCCCCTACTCGAGGGAGCCCCACATAACCCCGGGTCCCACCCAGGGGGGTCGGGGTATGCGTAACGCATTTCCACACGATAAAAAAAGAAAGAAAAAAAGGAATGCATCCTCTCACGCGTGTTTTCACTGACCTAACCTCAGGAATGCATCCTCTCACGCGTGTTTTCACTGACCTAACCTCAGGAATGCATCCTCTGACGCGTGTTTTCGCTGACCTAACCTCAGGAATGCATCCTCTCACGCGTGTTTTCACTCGACTAACCCGCGGAATGCATCCTCTCGCACGTGTTTTCACTCGACTAACCCGCGGAATGCATCCTCTCGCACGTGTTTTCACTCTACTAACCCGCGGAATGCATCCTCTCGCACGTGTTTTCACTCGACTAACCCGCGGAATGCATCCTCTAACACGTGTTTTGACTAACATAACCGTTACTTCGATCCTAGCCATGAGGCTGAGAAGCTTGTTTTTGGGATGCGCATGCGCAGGTTTTTTGGGATGCGCATGGCTAGTCGAGCAAAAACACGTGCGAGAGAATGCATCCCGCAGGCTAGTCGAGCGAAAACACGTGCGAGAGGATGCATCCCGCAGGCTAGTCGAGTAAAAACACGTGCGAGAGGATGCATCCCGTAGGCTAGTCGAGTAATAACACGTGCGAGAGGATGCATCCCGCAGGCTAGTCGAGTAAAAACACGTGCGAGTGGATGCATCCTGCAGGCTAGTCGAGTAAAAACACGTGCGAGAGGATGCATCCCGCAGGCTAGTCGAGTAAAAACACGTGCGAGAGGATGCATCCCGCAGGCTAGTCGAATAAAAACACGTGCGAGAGGATGCATCCTGCAGGCTAGTCGAGTAAAAACACGTGCGAGAGGATGCATCCCGCAGGCTAGTCGAGTAAAAACACGTGCGAGAGGATGCACCCCGCAGGCTAGTCGAGTAAAAACACGTGCGAGAGGATGCACCCCGCAGGCTAGTCGAGTAAAAACACGTGCGAGAGGATGCATCCCGCAGGCTAGTCGAGTAAAAGCACGTGCGAGAGGATACATCCCGCAGGCTAGTCGAGTAAAAACACTTGCGAGAGGATGCATCCCACAGGCTAGTCGAGTAAAAACACGTGCGGGAGGATGCATCCCGCAGGCTAGTCGAGTAAAAACACGTGCGAGAGGATGCATCCCGCAGGCTAGTAGAGTAAAAACACGTGCGAGAGGATGCATCCCGCGGGCTAGTCGAGTAAAATCACGTGCGAGAGGATGCATCCCTCAGGATAGACGAGTAAAAACACGTGCGAGAGGATGCATCCCGCAGGCTAGTCGAGTAGAAACACGTTTGAGAGGATGCATCCCGCAGGCTAGTCGAGTAAAAACACGTGCGAGAGGATGCATCCCGCAGGCTACTCAAGTAAAAACACGTGCGAGAGGATGCATCCCGCAGGCTAGTCGAGTAAAAACACGTGCGAGAGGATACATCCCGCAGGCTAGTCGAGTAAAAACACTTGCGAGAGGATGCATCCCGCAGGCTAGTCGAGTAAAAACACGTGCGGGAGAATGCATCCCGCAAGGCTAGTCGAGTAAAAACACGTGCGAGAGGATGCACCCGCAGGCTAGTCGAGTAAAAACACGAGCGAGAGGATGCATCCCGCAGGCTAGTCGAGCAAAAACACGTGCGAGAGGATGCAATCCCGCAGGCTAGTCGAGTAAAAACACGTTTGAGAGGATGCATCCCGCAGGCTAGTCGAGTAAAAACACGTGCGAGAGGATGCATGCCGTAGGCTAGTCAAGTAATAACACGTGCGAGAGGATGCATCCCGCAGGCTAGTCGAGTAAAAACACGTGCGAGTGGATGCATCCTGCAGGCTAGTCGAGTAAAAACACGTGCGAGAGGATGCATCCCGCAGGCTAGTCGAGTAAAAACACGTGCGAGAGGATGCATCCCGCAGGCTAGTCGAGTAAAAACACGTGCGAGAGGATGCATCCTGCAGGCTAGTCGAGTAAAAACACGTGCGAGAGGATGCATCCCGCAGGCTACTCGAGTAAAAACACGTGCGAGAGGATGCATCCCGCAGGCTAGTCGAGTAAAAGCACGTGCGAGAGGATACATCCCGCAGGCTAGTCGAGTAAAAACACGTGCGAGAGGATGCATCCCGCAGGCTAGTCGAGTAAAAACACGTGCGAGAGGATGCATCCCGCGGGCTAGTCGAGTAAAATCACGTGCGAGAGGATGCATCCCTCAGGCTAGACGAGTAAAAACACGTGCGAGAGGATGCATCCCGCAGGCTAGTCGAGTAGAAACACGTGCGAGAGGATGCATCCCGCAGGCTAGTCGAGTAAAAACACGTGCGAGAGGATACATCCCGCAGGCTAGTCGAGTAAAAACACTTGCGAGAGGATGCATCCCGCAGGCTAGTCGAGTAAAAACACGTGCGGGAGGATGCATCCCGCAGGCTAGTCGAGTAATAACACGTGCGACAGGATGCACCCGCAGGCTAGTCGAGTAAAAACACGTGCGAGAGGATGCATCCCGCAGGCTAGTCGAGCAAAAACACGTGCGAGAGGATGCAATCCCGCAGGATAGTCAAGTAAAAACACGTTTGAGAGGATGCATCCCGCAGGCTAGTCGAGTAAAAACACGTGCGAGAGGATGCATCCCGCAGGCTAGTCGAGTAAAAACACGTGCGAGAGGATGCATCCCGCAGGCTAGTCGAGCAAAAACACGTGCGAGAGGATGCATCCCGCAGGCTAGTCGAGTAAACACACGTGCGAGAGGATGCATCCCGCAGGCTAGTCGAGCAAAAACACGTGCGAGAGGATGCATCCCGCAGGCTAGTCGTGTAAAAACACGTGCCAGAGGATGCATCCCGCAGGCTAGTCGAGTAAAAACACGTGCGAGTGGATGCATCCCGCAGGCTAGTCGAGTAAAAACACGTGCGAGAGGATGCATCCCGCAGGCTAGTCGAGTAAAAACACGTGCGAGAGGATGCATCCCGCAGGCTAGTCGAGTAAAAACACGTGCGAGATGATGCACCCCGCAGGCTAGTCGAGTAAAAACACGTGCGAGAGGATGCATCCCGCAGGCTAGTCGAGTAAAAACACGTGCGAGATGATGCACCCCGCAGGCTAGTCGAGTAAAAACACGTGCGACAGGATGCATGCCGCAGGCTAGTCGAGTAAAAACACGTGCGAGAGGATGCATCCCGCAGGCTAGTCGAGTGAAAAACACGTGCGAGAGGATGCGTCCCGCAGGCTAGTCGAGTAAAAACACGTGCGAGAGGATGCATCCCGCAGGCTAGTCGAGTAAAAACACGTGCGAGAGGATGCACCCCGCAGGCTAGTCGAGTAAAAACACGTGCGAGAGGATGCATCCCGCAGGCTAGTCGAGTAAAAACACGTGCGAGAGGATGCATCCCGCAGGCTAGTCGAGTAAAAACACGTGCGAGAGGATGCATCCCGCAGGCTAGTCGAGCAAAAACACGTGCGAGAGGATGCATCCCGCAGGCTAGTCGAACAAAAACACGTGCGAGAGGAGGCATCCCGCAGGCTACTCGAGTAAAAACACGTGCGAGAGGATGCATCCCGCAGGCTAGTCGAGTAAAAACACGTGCGAGAGGATACATCCCGCAGGCTAGTCGAGTAAAAACACTTGCGAGAGGATGCATCCCGCAGGCTAGTCGAGTAAAAACACGTGCGGGAGGATGCATCCCGCAGGCTAGTCGAGTAAAAACACGTGCGAGAGGATGCATCCCGCAGGCTAGTCGAGTAAAAACACGTGCGAGAGGATGCAATCCCGCAGGCTAGTCGAGTAAAAACACGTTTGAGAGGATGCATCCCGCAGGCTAGTCGAGTAAAAACACGTGCGAGAGGATACATCCCGCAGGCTAGTCGAGTAAAAACACGTGCGAGAGGATGCATCCCGCAGGCTAGTCGAGCAAAAACACGTGCGAGAGGATGCATCCCGCAGGCTAGTCGAGTAAAAACACGTGCGAGAGGATGCATCCCGCAGGCTAGTCGAGCAAAAACACGTGCGAGAGGATGCATCCCGCAGGCTAGTCGTGTAAAAACACGTGCGAGAGGATGCATCCCGCAGGCTAGTCGAGTAAAAACACGTGCGAGAGGATGCATCCCGCAGGCTAGTCGAGTAAAAACACGTGCGAGAGGATGCATCCCGCAGGCTAGTCGAGTAAAAACACGTGCGAGAGGATGCATCCCGCAGGCTAGTCGAGTAAAAACACGTGCGAGATGATGCACCCCGCAGGCTAGTCGAGTAAAAACACGTGCGAGAGGATGCATCCCGCAGGCTAGTCGAGTAAAAACACGTGCGAGATGATGCACCCCGCAGGCTAGTCGAGTAAAAACACGTGCGAGAGGATGCATGCCGCAGGCTAGTCGAGTAAAAACACGTGCGAGAGGATGCATCCCGCAGGCTAGTCGAGTAAAAACACGTGCGAGAGGATGCACCCCGCAGGCTAGTTGAGTAAAAACACGTACGAGAGGATGCATCCCGCAGGCTAGTCGAGTAAAAACACGTGCGAGAGGATGCATCCCGCAGGCTAGTCGAGTGAAAAACACGTGCGAGATGATGCGTCCCGCAGGCTAGTCGAGTAAAAACACGTGCGAGAGGATGCATCCCGCAGGCTAGTCGAGTAAAAACACGTGCGAGAGGATGCACCCCGCAGGCTAGTCGAGTAAAAACACGTGCGAGAGGATGCATCCCGCAGGCTAGTCGAGTAAAAACACGTGCGAGAGGATGCATCCCGCAGGCTAGTCGAGTAAAAACACGTGCGAGAGGATGCATCCCGCAGGCTAGTCGAGCAAAAACACGTGCGAGAGGATGCATCCCGCAGGCTAGTCGAGTAAAAACACGTGCGAGAGGATGCATCCCGCAGGCTAGTCGAGCAAAAACACGTGCGAGAGGATGCACCCCGCAGGCTAGTCGAGTAAAAACACGTGCGAGAGGATGCATCCCGCAGGCTAGTCGAGCAAAAACACGTGCGAGAGGATGCATCCCGCAGGCTAGTCGTGTAAAAACACGTGCGAGAGGATGCATCCCGCAGGCTAGTCGAGTAGAAACACGTGCGAGAGGATGCATCCCGCAGGCTATTCGAGTAAAAACACGTGCGAGACGATGCATCCCGCAGGCTACTCGAGTAAAAACACGTGCGAGAGGATGCATCCCGCAGGCGAGTCGAGTAAAAACACGTGCGAGAGGATGCATCCCGCAGGCTAGTCGAGTAAAAACACGTGCGAGAGGATACATCCCGCAGGCTAGTCGAGTAAAAACACGTGCGAGAGGATGCATCCCGCAGGCGAGTCGAGTGAAAACACGTGCGAGAGGATGCATCCCGCAGGCTAGTCGAGTAAAAACACGTGCGAGAGGATACATCCCGCAGGCTAGTCGAGTAAAAACACGTGCGAGAGGATGCATCCCGCAGGCTAGTCGAGTTAAGAACACATGAGTAGTGTACCTATGGGTATTCTAACTCAGGAAGTGAATTTCCGTTATCGTGAAATAGCGTTCGGCTCTGGCGCGTGGCGCCATCTTGATTTCTTGCGGTTTTCCTTATCGTTATCATTTCCTTTCCGACGCGCCTTGCGGTTTTCCTTATCATTTCCGGTGCCGTCTTTGTTTCCTTATCTTTTTCCGCGTTTTATTATTCTGTAAATATTATGTAGGTCAATCTTTTGGGTGGGGGAACTTAGTTGCAATATTATGTGAAGCAATTTCCTTATCATGTTCGGTGAGGATTATATCATGTCTTTACGGGAAAGAGAGAGAGACTTTTATTTCTCTTAGGAGCATATGAATTTCCGTTGTCGTGAAATAGCGTTCGGCTCTGGCGCCATCTTGATTTCTTGCGGTTTTCCTTATCATTATCATTTCCTTATGATTTCCGACGCGCCTTGCGGTTTTCCTTATCATTTCCGGTGTCGGCGCGTGCCGTCTTTGTTTCCTTATCTTTTTCCGCGTTTTATTATTCTATCTTTTTCCGCGTTTTATTATTCTGTAAATATTATGTAGGTCAATCTTTTGGGTGGGGAACACATTAGTATTCTTCATTAAATTTTTTCCGCGTTTTATTATTCTGTAAATATTATGTAGGTCAATCTTTTGGGTGGGGGAGGGGGGAACACGTTAGTATTCTTCATTAAATTTTTCCATGAAATAGCGTGTCATCGACCTTGTTATTTCATGCGTGGTTATCATTATCTTTTGGGTGGGGATCATGTCCGAACACGTTTCGCATCCTGTCTTGCAAGGCATTGTTATCTGTAAGACCACACGTATTTTTAAAGATTTTTTAAGTTGTAATATTATGTGGAACGATTTCCTTATCTATCACGTTTCCGTATTTTTTCAGTGGGGATTTACATTCTGCGCGATCGGGTTATCTGTAGGACCACATCCTTTGTATTTCAAGCTGTTTAAATATTGCGTGAAATAATGGGATGTGTAAAGAATGATGCGGTTCGCTAACGTGCCATCGTTGCAGGCGTTCGCTGCGACGAAGTTATTTGAATTCGGCATTCATACCGTTTTGCATCAGAATATTCTTGAACAATATTTTCGCGTTCTTTCGTGCAAGATTTACTGTGTTTTTCGTGAAAGATCGGTCATTGTCCCGTACGTGGCGGTTTCCATGTTTAGTCCGTTGGACTTGTTGAACGAAGTGCAGAAGGGGCGTATTGATATTTTAAACGTGTTTGTGTTTTTAAAACCTGAAGGACAGTTGGTGAGACATTTGAATATTGTGGTGCTTCGATACCGTAGAAATTTCCTTATGATTTCCGACGCGCCTTGCGGTTTTCCTTATCATTTCCGGTGTCGGCGCGTGCCGTCTTTGTTTCCTTATCTTTTTCCGCGTTTTATTATTCTGTAAATATTATGTAGGTCAATCTTTTGGGTGGGGGAACACATCGTGTCTTGCAAGGATCGATTGATGGGGTCATCGTCCTTGTGGTTTTCCTTATCTTTTCCGGACCTAATTAGTTGCAATATTATGTGAAGCAATTTCCTTATCATGTTCGGTGAGGATTATATCATGTCTTTACGGGAAAGAGAGAGAGAGACTTTTATTTCTCTTAGGAGCATATGATTGTAGAAGAGGTATTTCTATTGTGAGAATAATAAAGCCGGGGGAACCACCCTGGTCCAGAATTGGTATAGACTTTTTTTCTCTTAGGAGTATATGATTGTAGAAGAGGTATCCTCTGATTATTTTCTACCAAGTTAAAAACTGTAAGAGAGAGATTCGATGCAATTATAGCTCTGTTTTATCAAAAACAGAGAGAGGTTTTATTGTAGCGATCTCTCTTATGGTTTTACTTCCGCATTTAATCTTGCGTTTTTAATTATGCTTAAAATCTAAACCGCTGTTTTGTGCAGCTGCAAGACGTAATTATCACGCTGTTTCATAAAACAGTGAGAGAGGTCCTATTGTAACGATCTTTCTCTTATGGTTTTGCATTTCCTTCCTCATTTAATCTCGCGTTTTCTACCGGTGTTTAAAAGGAGGCGACGGTCAAATGCATTTTCAGTTTGCAATCATGTTGAGTATAATGGTGCCAGGAGAGCCACGTTTCGTGGTCGTTGACAAAAATCTGTCATTAAACGAGCTGTTGAGCGTGCTGGTAAGTATCGTGTGTTCATCACTGTGTTATCGTGAAATATATTTTTTCAAACAAAATTTACACTGTACGTTTATCTTACAGACATTTGATACAAACTACGAACGGTGCATGTTTATTCGCGGTTGGCGATTAAATATGCGTCGCTGTCGCGAGGAGGTGGAGGAGTGGGATGGGGAGTTCGTTACATCAATTGCAACGTTATTTGAGTGGCAAGTATTATTTATTTTTTTACAATACAAGATTAAATATTAAAAATAATGTTTTTTTCTTTCAGTGGTCCGGACTGCTAGTTTGCTGCTACATTTCTCTCAAAAATCTGTGCATACGTGGTTTCTGGGTGTCTTCCTAAATAAATATTTTTTTAATTTATAAAAACATTTCTTAATTAATTTTCTTTAAAAAAATTTTTTTTTTTACCTGGTATCCGCACACGTCTATCCCTCTCGGTTGTGGCGTTATTGCGCTAGGGTTAGCTCCGATCGGTACGTTACCACAGTTCGCCCCGTGAACGTATCCGCAGCATCTGGACCAGATGCGGTGCTCATTCATGGGAACGTTGCCATCTTTCCATCGATGCAGCATTATACCACATTCGAAGCATTTGACGAGATCTTCGTCGCACAAGGAGAAAAATCCTGCGGCTGCGAGGTCTTCAGGTTTGACGATGTGTGAATAACGCCATGAACGGAAAGTTTGGAGTCTGTCGCGCTCGAGACGCAAATCAGGTGTGGTGTCCGGTATCTCAATCATTTTTTTTTTTTTTAAAAAACGCTGGGTGAAAGAAGTGAGTTACGTTTTTTTATATAATTGTTTAGCCATGCTCGAAATGTTTGCACTTCGCGCAGACAGCAATGGTACGGTTTTGAAGAGCGTTTTGTCCAACAGTGAAGTTTACACGGTACGTGAGCAGTTCGGTACATGGGATCGTGGACTAATACATCGTATTTTGGACATCCTAAATTTTCCAAATTTATCGAGTTTATTTCTAATTTTCGAAGGATGTCTCTCTCGAAACACCCACCTTTGTACGCTACGACGGGATTCGCGTGATCGCGCACAAAATTGCGTATAACATCGAACACGTCGTTCTGTTGATATTTTTCATAGCCGAAATCGATAAATGGAATCCCGTGTACAAAATTGCTTACGTACCGTGCCGACTTTTTGTCAGCATCTGATAAACGATGAAAGTTTATTCCCAAACGAAATTCAGCGAGTTCGAACGAGCCGTCGTAAACATTGATAATGGCTAATTCTTTGCATAAAAATTTTCTCTCGACAATGAATCCATCCATGTCAATGACTTGGGTGATTTGAGCCATCTAAATAAAAAATGTTTTCTAACCAATGATTGATTTCTGTATAAAATAAAAATTGTACTTACCGTGAAATGGAGCGAAGATCACACGTTCGCTGAATAACGACGACTGTGGGAGAGAGTCATCTATAGTATATATAATACCCCCACCACTATACTTATCGGTGTGAAAATAAATATGGAGGAGATTTTTTGTTTATTCGATTAATAAAAAGATGTTTTTCCATTGTTTATTTATTAAAAGATTCATTTTCACATTTATTCGATTAAAATATTGTTAACGGTAGTTTAAATAATTTTTCGCACAATGTTCGTCAATGGATTGTACTCCACGATGCAGTCGTGTATCATCAAGCAGTATGCGGTTGTCGAGGGGGCAATGTTGGCTCGACATTCGAATTCGATTCGCACGTCGATCGTGGCATTTTTCAGCGCTTCGTTTTGCCGAGAACAATCGAGAACGATGAATGGACCGTATTTCAGGAAATCTGTGACGTTGAGTAGCGCCTCGCCGTTTCCATAGTATGATTCTTGGAATTTTGTATACATATCGTAGAGCAGCGCGTATTTGTCTTTTTCGAAATCAACATTTAGATCATCGTAC
Organism: Lasioglossum baleicum; assembly: GCF_051020765.1. Lineage (NCBI taxonomy): Eukaryota > Metazoa > Arthropoda > Insecta > Hymenoptera > Halictidae > Lasioglossum > Lasioglossum baleicum. The sequence goes on along the minus strand of NW_027469147.1, from coordinate 391,151 downwards.
GGATAGGTTTCCGAATTCAAGTAGAGCCGAATATTGGCTAATGCGCAATGATCGAAATGCGTAGCTGTTTTCGTTAAATTATTCTTTCGCGCGGTTTGTAAAGCGAATATCACGTATCGCGGTTTTTCCATTTGCGGAGCTGTTTTTATGGCCCATGTGTGCTTCGTAGTCGCCTGGAGCAGAGGATACTCGTACAGTTCCCATGATCGAAAGCTCATATCGATCGGCTTGTCGTTGCCCAGAATACGTAACATCGACAGCTTATTTATTTCATCCAACGTGACGTGTGGCATTCGCCATTGAATTTTGTATAGATCCAGAACGGGTTTCGCATTTTCGGAAGAACTGTACAACGCGTTTGTGTTGGTACGCGAGCGAATTAAAATCAATTCGTGGCGGGCGTTTATTACAACGCGTTTGTAGTCTTCGCAGAAGCCCAATAACATGCTCATAGGTATGCAAAAGTTGAAGTTTATCGCCGCTGTGGTTGTCGCGGTTTTCCTCTGCGCCTCGGTGTTATGCGTCCAGCCCGCGTTGGATAACGCGCTGCTTCTCGTCGTGGACAGGCTCACGTAGTTCTTCAGAGTCGTTGTAGTACCAGGATTTCTGGACCGATCGATTTCAACGCCGTTCAATTCGTAGCGTATTTCCTCGAACATAAACGCAACGGCATTGTTATCGAGAGCCGCCGATTCGATTGTTGATCCCGCTGGTAATTCAAGTTTCCCAGGCAAACTAAGTTTTCCCTCGACGTATAGGAAGCTTCTGCACGGGAGCGTGTACAAGTCTTGCTGTTGAATTGGTATGCGTATCTCATCGTTGTTTTCAAACGTTGTGTTGGCATATGGATTGTATGTGTGCAGCTCGATTTTCGTTATTCGATTGTCGAAGATCGGCGCTTCGGAGATGCTCAAAATGTCCTCGAACATGGTGAAAAAACACTTTTTTCCTCTTTCACTTGTTTTTAACAACGAATCCCAAAGATTTCAGATACTCTGCGTTTCTCGCGGTCAGTTTTTTACACTCGTTTGGTTTCTTATGAATTGATGTGTTCTTCTTCAAGGTCGTATTGTTATGAATTAACATTGCTTCGTCGCATGTGTAGTCGTACCGTGATTTCTTCACCGCGAAAATCGATCAAACGTCCGGCTTGGTCCACGATGCGAATCGTTAAATCATCGATTGCTCGCACAACGATTGGAAGGTAAATGACTCGCGTGGGCGTTTCGGATAATTTATACCCCGGCGGTACCTTGGGCGCGAACTCATGTATCGTGTGAACGAGTTTGCCGTTGTCGTACGATCCGGTGGTTACGTTACATTCTACTCGAATGATGTTCACGTTAATGATATTCACAGGCGCGTTCGATGCGTGCCACGTGTTCGGCGATAAAACGCGGTTCGCGGAAAATCCCAGAATGGACCCCACCTTGTGAGGCTTCGCAAAGTTTATCCGAAACTTGCTGATAATTTCGCTTTTCATGGTGTTGTTGTTAGCCTGCAGGACCAGCGGATATTCATTATCGGCATCTTTGAGAGGATATCGCGTGCGTATTTCATGCCTCAAGTACGCGTTTATCGCTTCCAATTCGTACGAGCCGTCGGGGATGATGATCTCTTCGTCTCTGTCGCCGAAGTAGCATAGATTGTTACCGATGCTAGCGCTGATGTTCGGTATCGTGTAATAAGTTTGCAAATCGAGCAATCCCAGCTCGTATTCGTCGTTGTCCAGATTTATAGGTGGAAAGTGCTGAGACGACAGAATGCTGCTTCTTCCCGACAACGTGAACGTGAATGACCTTTGCATCTTTACGACTAGCGGAGAAATTTCACACACAGTTGTCCGCACACGCTTTCGTCGTAGTTTTGAAAACGTCTGTGATTATACGAGATTGTCGCGTTCGCATCAAAGTAGCGAATCAACTCGACCGGCGGGCGAAGATTCCCAAAACTATCGAAGTATTTGACACGCGAGCCGTGTTTTATGTATGCAACCCAGTGCGTTCCGGGTCCGCGACTATTATCTAGATTGACGATACCTCGCTCGTTTACCCATGCGCGTTCCGGCAAATTGTCACGCATAAAAACCCCGCGAAAATGTGGTAATCTTTCACACGCTGTCATCAATTCGACGTCCGTCGTCGTGTTGTCTTTCTTTTTTTTTTTTTTCTCTTAACCTTCCTCAAGCCTTCTCCACGCGTATACGGCGCGAGACGTAACCCGCGACCCTCCATGGTGCGATTGTGTCGCTCGGCTTCTTGCAATTGTTTCTTCGCGGCTTTCGCGGCGTTTATAGCTTTTACTACTCCCGCGGCGCCGCCCGTCAATGCTCCGATAGCCGACAAAGCGGGCAACAGCAGCGGTAGAAAACCACCGCGTTTGGCGATTGGGAGAATTCGTTTTTTTCGCCTTTTCTCGCGTTTCTTTAGGCCCATGCCTAATTTCGTTTTAGCTTTCATGGCTGCCAACACAGCAGCCGCAGACACCTTCTCTCCGAACGAAGCGTCTCCGGACTTTATGCGCTGTAGCGCTCGATCCGCCAAAATATTGTCGGCCACGTGACGATCACCCAGATCCTTGTGCAGCGAATACGCTATGTCGTGCTCGCGACAGGCAGCGTCCAACGGATTTATTCCACGGTCCCCACGGGCTAATCGTGCACGCAGTTTCGTACCAGGACCGCAGAATTGATAACTAGGTATATGCAATTCGAACGGTAACGCGTTTACAGCTCTGTTTAAAAGCCCCTTACCGAGGCGCGGCATAAACTGTTTTTAAAAAAGAACACGAATCCTTTTTTCACGGGGGTCGGAGGGGGACTGATACCAACAATGTTCGAGCTCTCGTATAAATACTACCCGCCACCCATCGAATCAATCGAAGCATGCGTTTCGTAAAGCAATCTTTGGATATTCGTGTTCCGACGCATCGCGCGTTCGACGATCACTCCGAGGCGATGCGAAAACATGGATCATTGTTACCCGGTAATGTACGATGTGTGATAAGCGGTCCGTCAGGATGTGGTAAAACGAACGTTATGATTAGCCTGTTGGAGAGCGCGAACGGATTACGATTCGCCAATGTATACGTGTACTCGAAATCGTTGCGTCAGCCAAAATACCAATACTTGAGCAGACTGTTCTCATCCGTGGGGAAGGATGTGGGCTACTTCGCGTTTGCTGACAACGTTGACGTAATCCCTCCCGCAGAAGCACGGCCCGATTCGATATTCATCTTCGACGATGTGGCGTGCGATGAGCAAGATATCATGCGAGAATATTTCGCGATGGGTAGACATTCGCACGTCGATTGCTTTTACCTGGGACAGTCGTATGCGAGAATACCTAAACATTTAATTCGCGACAATGCTAATCTGCTGATTCTGTTTAAACAAGATGCCATGAACCTGCGACACGTTCATCAGGATCATGTAAATACCGATATGCCGTTCGAAACGTTTAGCGCGTTATGCATGAATTGTTGGCGAAAGAGGTATGGATTTCTCGTAATCGATAAAGACAGTCCTGTCAGTCGAGGTCGTTACAGACGCGGATTTAACGAGTTTGTCGTACTGTAACGGACACATTTGCTCGATAAGAGCCGTTGGAGTCACATCTCCGATATGTCATCGAAGAAGAGGAGCTCCGATATGTCGTCGAAGGAGAAGAAGAGGAGTTCCGATATGCCGTCGAAGGAGAAGAAGCTGCGAGCTTCGATCGCGAACGAAATAGCGAAGACCAGCGATACCATACGGAAAAAGTATTTAGCGTTGAAAGTTGGGAAAATGGCTACCCAGGAGAATTTGCAAGCAAATTTACAACCGATCGTCGAACCGTTGAAACAGTTAGTTAAAAATACAGCTACCGCCGAACCGAGCGACGACGACAACGTGTTCAACGACATTAAGGAGTCTCCATTGCGAAAAAAAAGAAGATTCTCAGATATTAAGGGAACGCCGTCGTCCATTATGAAAAAAAGAAGAAGAATAAAGAAGAAAAAGAATGACAAAGTCAGTTCGAGAAATATATATGTTGACGACGACGACGACGACGATGACGACGAGCCGATGATGGTACCGCGACAGGAGGAGGAGGATACCTTCCAATCACCGCGCACTCCATCTTTGGAATCTTCTATGCGTAATATTTTTGAAAATCCTGAAATTCATCACGAGGAAAATCAACAGCTATCCGAGAATTTCGGACCTTTGGCGCGCGAATATTTACAAAAATTTTTTACCGGCCCAACGAAAAATTCCGACAACGTGTACGGAGTATATCTGCAGGACGATAAGCTGATGCTGGGAAATTCAACGTTTGAGGTGGCCAACAACGATGATATCATCATTAGAGGGCTACGGTACAGGGGGACTCGCGGTCTTTACGAATTGATATTCAATAAAGTACCCGACGAGCAGGCGTGCACCGAGGATGATAAGAACGCGTACAAAAGAATTCTCGTTATTACACAAGCGCATCGACGCGGGAATCAGATAATGGGAAACAAAGGTTTCAAGTATAGAAAAATTATAAAACCGTTGTTTTCGTCGCCAAGTGGAAGGGGTATTCAGCTTCCAACTTTTATGCGCGTGACCGACCATCCAATCGATTACGTGCATTGGGACGATCCGAACGAACTCGTCGATCGTCTGAGATTGTTGACGGCTTCGAGGAACGCCGGCCATTCGGGGCATAACAACGAAATAATGTCGATAATCGAGGAACTTCGCGAGGCTGGTTTAATTATAAATTAAAGTTTACGAGTTGACGACATGTCAGTCGATAAAATTGTGGCATTGTTGCGGCTGGATAAAATGCGCGTTCGTTTGAATTGCTGCGAAACGAATCAAACGATATCCTCGGGAGGAGAAGACGACGGTGAAAACTGGAACCTGAGATTTCATCATCTGGAGACGAAACTGGACGAGATATATCAACAAATACTACGGATCGAAAAGCAGTTGTACGAGTTGGTGACGGCAGGAAAACCGCAAGGTAGCAAGAGATAAGGTATTTCGCAGGAAACAGCATATCAGGCGGTCGAAGAAGTCTAAAAAAAATGTATGTCAACAAATTTGGTACATCGTTTCGTGAAACGAACAAGCGAAAGTTGGATGTTCCTTTCTATTCGTTACAAAAATATGTACACGATAACGCAATATGTTTGAACAACGCTAATTTGTACGATGCGAATGGAGCTGGGATCGAGCGTGTGGCGTATCCCACCGCAAACGATCACGCGACGACCAAATCGTACGTCGATGACATTGTAAAACGCGGTGACGAATATGTTAAATCAAAGGTGGAAATATACGTGTTGGACAATGTGACGAGACTGGACAAAAAACTGAAAACATCCGAAGGAACGTTGAAGTCCGAGATCATGGAGAAACTGAACAAACAACTAAAAACGTTACGGTCCGAAATCGTGGAGAAACTGAGCAAAGACCTGAAAACATCTAACGAAACGTTGAGGTCCCAGATCGTGCAGAAACTGGGCAAAGACCTGAAAACATCGGAAGAAACATTGAGGTCCGAGATCACGAAGAAACTGGACAAAGACCTGAAAACCTCTAACGAAACGTTTAGGTCAGAAATCACGAAGAAACTGGACAAAGCAGTGAGAGCTCGATTCCATATCTAGGTAGCGAGAACAAGTACTGTGTGGTAAGTCTAGATCAGAGGTTCCCCCTCCCAGGTCTCATTTCAAGATTTCTAAGAAAGTTCTAAAATATAACAATGGCATCTCCCCACCACCACCTCCCTAGAAGGAGCGAGAGAGAGAGAGTGAGAATCATGTCATTGCGTGGTGGCAATTCAAGAAGGAAACGTCGTACTCTCTCTCTATCTCATCACGATGAGCATTAACAAATCATCCTACGAACTTATAAGAAAAGTTATTCGGGACGTTACGTCGAATATCGGCAAGGAAGAACGGAATTTCGATTGCAAGGAAGCGAACAATCCCATCCCGTTCAATAGATTGTTGTTGGATCTTTTAAGCTCGATACGTAAACACGCTGTGATCATGACGGATAAAAAAGACGCGTACTTCGATGCGGAGTTTCTATCTATCCAAAATGTGAAAGCCCCCGCTAAGAAGACTGACGCGGCAACGAAAGGCTACGTGGATGATCTTGTCGCCAGCAGCAAAGCGATGGCTAGCAACAACGAATTTTTCGATGCGAAATCTCAACGTATTAAAAATTTGGGGACACCAACCGACGAGAACGATTCGGCAACGAAACTCTACGTCGATAAGACGATCGATTTGTTGAAAAAAGTGTTTGCAGACGAATTTAATAAGAGCGCCGAGGATATTCACGACACGCGAGACAAGATCGAGCACATCCATGAAATCGTAACGGACAACGAGCTCGCCGATAAATCGATGGTGGCGAAACTGAAATACATCGAGGAATGCATGCAACAGAATCAAGAAAAGCTGTCGGAGTTTGAAACGAAGATAGAGCATAATTATGGTGGAATTCTCCGTGAAAAATTTATCGAGCTCGAGGACAGGTTGATCGAAGTATTGAAGTACGAGCAGAGGGTGGATCATGAAAAATTGGACGCTGTTGCGAAATTTTCCGATAAACTCAGCGATAGACTTTCAGCCGTGGAACATAAAATCGACAACAAGTTGGAAAGAAGACTATTAAACTTGAAGAATACGCTGCTTGGTAAAATCAGTGATGTGAAGGACACGGTGAACGCGGACAAGTTGAGCCAGGGAAAGTTGATGCTTCTTGAAAACAATGTGGCGGATATGCAACAAAAATTCGCAACTGGCGGTTATGAAACCGGTCAGGAATTGGATAAGAGATTTGAAATGCATAGAGAGAGCATGCACAAGAGATTGGTCGAGCTGACGGGAGAGGGAAATATAACTGGGAAATTTGAAGATTTCAAGAAAAGTTTAAACGAGAAATTCGAAGAAATATATGTGCAAATGCGACGTATCGAGGAGCAGCAACAAGAAATGATACGTGCAGCTTTCGACGAGCTAGATAGTCGAGTGCATCGACGCTTCGAGGACTGGAAAGAATCGATTGAAAAGAGACTAATCGGCGATGAGTAAAGAAAAAGTGAAATTGGTAGAAGAGCTGCACGCCCCGGCGAGACGTTTCTTCCCGCGTAGACGGGTGATCGTGCGAGGATTCGATGATCTTTGGCAAGCTGATATCGTCGAAGTTCAGCAATATGCGCGAGATAATCGGGGACATCGATACATTCTTACGATAATCGATGTGTTTAGCAAATACGCGTGGGCGGTTCCTTTGAAGAGTAAAAATGCGAGCGATGTGTGTAAAGCTTTCGCGTCCGCGTTGAAGAAGGATGGCAGAGCTCCGAACAACTTGCAGACCGACATGGGCAAGGAATTCTACAACGCACAGTTCCAAGAATATCTGAGAAACCACAACATCCGTCATTACTCGACCTTCAGCGCTATGAAAGCTTCCGTCGTAGAACGTTTCAACCGCACGTTGAAGAACAGCATGTGGAAATATTTCTCGTTGAGCGGAAAATATCGTTGGATCGATGCGCTTCCCACGCTGATCGAGGACTACAATAATCGAAAACACCGTACCACCCGTATGCGCCCCGCGGATGTGAACCGTAAAAATGCTGAGCATCTTCTGTCCACCGTGTACAGCAACGTGAAGATTGCCGGTCCCGCCAAATTCAAGGTGGGCGATCGCGTGCGCGTCAGCAAATTCAAAACTCTGTTCGACAAAGGATACACGCCGAACTGGTCGACGGAAATATTTAAGATCATCACGGTGAAACGAACGAATCCTGTCACGTACCTCTTGATCGATTCAAAGGACAATCCTATCGCCGGCGGATTTTATGAACACGAGATACACGCGGCTAAATACCCCGACGTATATTTAATTGAAAAAATATTGCGCAGAAAAGGAAATAAAATATATGTAAAATGGTTAGGGTTGGACGCGTCGCATAATTCGTGGATATCTAAAACTGCTATAGTTTAAAACTTCAAATATGATTTCTACTTTTTTATAAAAGATCTTTTCATGTAATTTTTATTAATAAATAATGTGTAAAACGTATTCTTCAATTTTTTTTCCCCTGACCTGAAAGAGAGAGAGAGAGAGGAAATTCTTATACAATAATAAATTTTTTTTATTTTAACGTATTCTTCAGTAACACTCTTACATTTTTTCAACATTCTTCTTCTTCTTCAGTAACACTCTTATACATTTATTCTATTAAATGATATAAAACTGATCTATTCTTCAGTAACACTCTTACATTTTTTTCAATGATATCAAACTGATCGAACACGATTTTCGTAGGTAACACAGCCTTTCCCTGTATCACTTTAGATCATCTGTTTCATGACTCGAGTTTAATCACGTGATCACAGCATTATTTAATATCCCACAGACACCTTATTTGATATTCATCGACGCGGGATCTGGAGGAATTGTTAGTGAGATTTGTTGAGAATGAGACCTGTTCATAGCACAATTTAATTATGTGATCAGAGAATTGTTTTGATGACAAAATAATGCGGTGATCGCAGAATTAAACTCGAGCCATGTAGAGGTTCGTTCTCGAATCTTAAAAAGCAACTCCTCCAGATCCCACGTCTGTGTATACCAAATAAGGTGTCTGTGGATATCAAATCAAGCGGCGATCACGTGATTAAACTCCTGCCAAAAACAGGTTATCTAAGTGAGACAGAGGAAAGGTAGTGTTTCCTAAGAAGATCGTGTTCGATCAGTTTTACATGTGTGCCTAATCTTCAGTATACATATGCATTCAGTAACACTCTTACATTTTTCAACATTCTTCAGTAACGCCAATTTATTCTATTAAATGATATAAAACTTCATGTACTTCAGTAACACTCTTATTTTGAATAAAATAATGTAAAATCAAAACATCATGTCCAGGATAACAGTCTCGTTCTTTATCTTACCATACATCATCTGTTTCATGACTCAAGTTTAATCACGTGATCACAACGTTAATTGATATGCACAGAGCGGGATATTGAAAGGATTGAAAATAAGATTCGAGAACTGACCTCTAGATGACAGAATTTTAATTATGTGATCACTGCATGGAATTGCTCTTAAGACTCGAGAACTGACCTCTAGATAGCAGAATTTTAATTATGTGATCAGAGAATTGTTTTGATGACAAAATAATACAGTCATAACATAATTAAAATTCTACCATGAACAGGTCAGATCTCGAATCTTAAGAGCAATTTCATGCAGTGATCACAGAATTAAAATTCTGTCATCTAGAGGTCAGTTCTCGAATCTTAAGAGCAATTCCTTCAAAATCCTAGTCTGTGCATATCAAGTAAGGTGGTGATCACGTGATTAAACTCAGGCCAGTAACAGATGATGCAAAAGTATGATAAAGAACGAGACTGTTAACCTGGACGTGATGTTGAATCAGTTTTACATTTTTTCATTTTTTAAAAAAATCTCGCGAAATTAACATCGCTTAGACGCTTCTAGCGCTATAACCTCGGCGCCCAAAGTCACCAGTTCACAATCTATTAGCGAGTTTTGATCGAAAGACCGGCTCTCGACAATTGTTTTGATAAAATTTTCTACTCTAACATTTTTTAAAATAACAACGAAATCGGCAAATTTTGCAGCAACGTCCGGAACGTTGTCTACTAATCCTATATACATACTATCTATACAAAATTCTAAATTGTATATGTTACACATAGTTTTCTCAGTAATATATATATTTATGGTTGAGTTCGCTATTTTAATTAGCTCCCGTCCATTCAGATTAACCATTTCCAAGGTCAAATTATCACCAAGTTTTATGCGCTCCATATTGCTTTGAATAATCGGTTTCGCGCGCAGCAACTCTCTCCATGTTTTAATTGAAAATAGAAGTTCATTTCCACGGCTATCACCGATAGCCAGCTCCGCATAAATGTCCTCTCCGATCCGTATGCCAAGTTCCAAATATTTGAAATAATTCCCAGCTATGGAATATCTTCTACACAAAATCCGTACGGAACGTGATTGGGAACTAGTTGACAAATCGATCGGTTCTGGTTGAGAATATCTACAGCAGATTAATTTTTCAGACATCTTTCTAAATTTCTTTCACATTTTTTTTATATATCTTTTTTTCTACTTACATATCATCTTGGCTTTTCACAGACTCGTCAATTTTTTGACAGATGTCGAGCTGACGACGGTTGAACATCGTTCAAACCCACACTTTTCACCGTCTCACTCTCTCTCACGATGTTAACGTTTTCGTGGCGGTTGCTCGACTATTCGGCCTGACGCTCGGATTGCATTGTTTTATAGAACCATTAATCTACATACCACTTCCTTGCTACAGATAGCGGTCAACAAAGTTTTTTCAATCTCCATCCCAACACTTGCTTTTATGGCAATGAAACGATATTGTAATGTCCCCAAGGAAGTGTAGTGACCAAATTATCACAGATATACCGTTTATCGTCGTACGGACTTAACGCTAATTTCATTTCAGCTATGGAATACACCCGATGCTGTACCGACATTATACGTTTATTGTTAATGCTCTTTTCCGTATGATTATGAAGACACTCGACATAGTCTTCAAAACTTATATCTCTGGCTGTGGCGTTTGTCCTAATGCCTTTGATTTTTTTCGTTTCGCGGCAGGTATCATCGTCGTCGCGCACGCGAGTAGCATACATTTTCGCGCGAAGCCCCACGAACTCAGTCATAATTTTGCCTCCGTTCTCATCCTTCATTAATCCCAGCATCTTTTTGTTCGCGATCGGAACGCCGTACGCGTTGTTCTCGACATAATTACTTGTATCGTATCGATGGATATCACGTTTCATCGTCTCATACACATCGTCGCAAGCGATCTCGTATATCAGACTGTCCGTGTCCGTGTACAAAATCTTACAATTTTGTTGGAAATTGGGATACATGTACTCGTAATGAAAGCTGTACAAATGAGTTTTTGATATATCCAATACGGACATGCCTATGTAGATGGGTTTGTGGAATTTGAGTAACAGCTTGTTTAGCTGTATCGCGACGAAATCCTCCGAAAACACGGTACAACTGTGAAAATTTGGTCTGGCTATCAATTGCTCGACACCGTATCGACCGTCCCATCGGGAAAGCAATTTCACGTTCACGTGATTTCGAACGTTCTCCATTGTTTTTCCAAACACAGCGTTGTTCATTAATTTAATCAAATTTTTAGAAAAATCGTTAGTCGCCTCGGCGCGTAATTTCGTGTTCAAATCGATATAGCCGTGCAACCATCGCGATTGTTGAAACTCTAGAATTCGATAAATTTTCTTCAATTTTAGGTTATGCTTTAAACTTTGCTGTAAATACCGATAGTGCAGAACGTATCGCTCCTTATCGCGAAGCGTTGCCATCAACTTTCTCTGCCGGCTCGAGTCGGCCGCCGTGTCGTGACTCGGACAGAACGGTAGATCCGCGTGAGCATCGTGAATTTCACTAGGATACTCTAAATCAACCTCCAAAATGTATCCTACAGGGCTGTCGATTGGAACGGATTCAACGTTGAAATTCTCTATGTCCTCCACCCATCGAAAGTCTCTGTACGGTAGAGGTTGCGACATAGCCCAACCGTATAAATTGTTAACGTCGAAATACATTAGATAGGTTGACGGTTTGCTGGAGTCATATTTTGGTAAATACTTGTTGTTTGCACACGCATATCTCTGAGAACATTGGCTCAATCCGCCGCGTATTCCTCGCTCCACGAATAAAAGCATGTCCACGTCCGTGAACAACTCCAATTCGATCTTAGTCATTTTCAGCATCACGTCCCACGCGAAACCGGGAAGCGTGTAATAATGCGCCGGATCGAGTTTATAGTTCTCGAGACAGTCGTCGCGGAAATTTTCGAAAACATCAGCCAATAACAACACATCCAATTTCAAATACAAATCGCTGTACTGCCCCAACGTTTTTATAGCGAAACGCGACCAAACCGTGCTCGCGTGAACGTAATCGACGTCCGATATCCCCCTGTCGCAAAGCTGATTGTAAAATGCCTCGCGCGACGGCAAACACGTGTCGTTTAATTTGTCGTACGACGCCAGATAGTCGTACGGAAAGACGCCTTTTCTAGTCAAGAGATTGAAATCGTCGACGTTGAGATGATCAAATTGATTTCGTACAACGCGTAATTTGTTTTTGTCCAGATACGATGATAACTTGTCCAAACTCGAATTCAAGAACTTGAAGGAATCGATAAATCGAAACTTCAACAACTTTGCATAATTTCTCTTTTCATCTTTATTCGCAACAACTTTCGTGAACGAGATGTACCGCTCTTTTGTCAACGGCAACACAGCTATCTTACCCTCGAACGTGTTTGCTAATTCTTTAATAATGAAATGCGCATCGTAGCCGGACAAATTGTGAAAGACCACCGGTATCACGTACGAAGATTGATAACCTAAATTACACGCGATATGCGCCGGACCGCGATACGCTCCCGTAAAATGACAATGATCGTGTACTTTTGTGTCGGAACTGCTGAACGGCTGCTCGCACACATGACAATGCGTAGCCGTCTGAAAATTTAACTCCTGTCTTTCAGTTAGTTCGTCCATAGGTACCGTTTTGTCGAATATCGGCTGTAATTTATTGCTTATATCATGCAACTTTGCAGCGAACCACGCGGCACATCCCTCTTCCTTGCGACAAGCTCGATACTCGCACAAAGAAGAGTCGTAGCGGCAATGCATGTAATAACCTATGCTGAACGCGTGGTGATGCTGATACAGCGAGCGTGCTCCACGACCTTGTCCTTCCTGCTTCTCCAACAGACATTCCAAATCGGCGTAGATAACGAACGGCGCCTGTTCTTTGTGCACATAGTTCTTAAACTGCAACCACTTATCTTCTTCCGATACTGGAAGTGACAGAGCGCAATCGTTCATCCGTTCACAATCGATCGTATGAACGTTTAATTTCTCCAGCGTGTAGAAATATTGTAAACATCTGAAAGAAAAAAAACATTTCTCTCTCTTTGCTTTCAAGAATTAAAAAAAAACAATCTTACCGATCGCAAATATACTTCATACACTTATGCTTGCTAAGCTGCGACGAAACCAATCGTGGCAAATTTCGTATACACACGTAATGACCGCGCGTTTTCGCCTCATTCTGTAGAAACAACAAGTTGACGTGCCTCATCCGTTTCTTCTCGGTCAGATGAAGCGTTACACACCTCTTGTCCACCCATTCGAACACATTCACGGAAATGTCGTTCTCTCTTTCGAATTTCCGAATGTCTTTGAACGGCATCGGTAGTGTATAACCTTCGGTTCGAAGCACCGTCTGGTAGCGAGGATACGATGATAAACGTGATGTATTTTTTTCTACCGGATAGAGACCCGCCACTATCGCCCAAAAAAAGCATGCTTCATCGTTGCTGATCACGTTCACGATCGCTCTCTTCAACTGTATATTTCGAGGCACGATAACGCAGCAACCGGCCTGTAATGGCTGGTATTTGTTGCAGCTCACTATCAGATGCAGTATCTTCGATAACGCCCACCCGCTGTCTCGTTCTTGAAACTCTTCCATCGATGCTAAAATCGGCGGCACAACGTCCTTCAGGTACCATCGGCGTAGATTACTGGTTCGAAACAGCACAACGTTTCGCGTACCGAAACTTTTCACCGAAACCTCGTCGCGCAGCACAAATTCCGCCTCCAACCTAACGTTCACTTTCAACGACGAATGAGCGTTCAAAAATTCCGTGACACGTCCCGTAATCATCCGTTTCGCGTGTTGTAAAAATTTGCGCGGATCGATATGTTCGATGTTAATAACGATACCGGTCGATATGCGATTGCTAAACGCCGACTCGACAGTCTCCCAACGAAGCGTCGATGCTCTCGCACCAACACCACGTAAACCTCCACCGACCCGTGAAATATTATAGCTCAACGAAACGTTCAAACTTTTCATGCGACACATGATCGATGCTAAACTAAATCTCGCGCCCATCGTCAATTCATCCTTCATACATGTTAGATAATTGATACAGCACTGTAGAGACTCGATGTATGAGCGAGACCATTCGCGATACTCATCGACAGTTCTAACCATCATCGACATGCGTGTCAAACACCTTAACATTTTTTTCAACGTTTGAATCATCTTGTTGCACAAAATATTTTTTCAACTTCAATTTAATGTCATCCGTTAAATTTCCTGTTCTCAAAAACGTAATTACACTTCGCATCCAACGATGCGGCGTTCGCCCGTCTCGATGATATCCAGTATCGTTGCTGGCGAATCGATCGCGGGCCATCGCGCCACGACTTGACTAAATCTTTTCGTATAAAAGAAACATACGCGACTCGTTGCATCGTTTCGCATTAAACGTACTATCAACGTTTTCTGCTCAATGAGAAAACTATCGTCCAAATACAAATTTATAACGCGAACCCAAGCCAAACTTTTTAACGTTGGGACAGGCATCTCTCTCTTTTTTTAAAAAAAAAAAGGTTGAATCAAATACGTAAATGAAGTATACGTCTTTTCAACGGTAAAAATGGCGGAATCAAATCCGATAAACCGTATTCTCGACGGTGACATTCCCCCACACGAACATAATCGGTTCTACGGTATCGAAGCACCACAATATTCAAATGTCTCACCAACTGTCCTTCAGGTTTTAAAAACACAAACACGTTTAAAATATCAATACGCCCCTTCTGCACTTCGTTCAACAAGTCCAACGGACTAAACATGGAAACCGCCACGTACGGGACAATGACCGATCTTTCACGAAAAACACAGTAAATCTTGCACGAAAGAACGCGAAAATATTGTTCAAGAATATTCTGATGCAAAACGGTATGAATGCCGAATTCAAATAACTTCGTCGCAGCGAACGCCTGCAACGATGGCACGTTAGCGAACCGCATCATTCTTTACACATCCCATTATTTCACGCAATATTTAAACAGCTTGAAATACAAAGGATGTGGTCCTACAGATAACCCGATCGCGCAGAATGTAAATCCCCACTGAAAAAATACGGAAACGTGATAGATAAGGAAATCGTTCCACATAATATTACAACTTAAAAAATCTTTAAAAATACGTGTGGTCTTACAGATAACAATGCCTTGCAAGACAGGATGCGAAACGTGTTCGGACATGATCCCCACCCAAAAGATAATGATAACCACGCATGAAATAACAAGGTCGATGACACGCTATTTCATGGAAAAATTTAATGAAGAATACTAACGTGTTCCCCCCTCCCCCACCCAAAAGATTGACCTACATAATATTTACAGAATAATAAAACGCGGAAAAAATTTAATGAAGAATACTAATGTGTTCCCCACCCAAAAGATTGACCTACATAATATTTACAGAATAATAAAACGCGGAAAAAGATAGAATAATAAAACGCGGAAAAAGATAAGGAAACAAAGACGGTACGCGCCGACACCGGAAATGATAAGGAAAACCGCAAGGCGCGTCGGAAATCATAAGGAAATGATAATGATAAGGAAAACCGCAAGAAATCAAGATGGCGCCAGAGCCGAACGCTATTTCACGACAACGGAAATTCATATGCTCCTAAGAGAAATAAAAGTCTCTCTCTCTTTCCCGTAAAGACATGATATAATCCTCACCGAACATGATAAGGAAATTGCTTCACATAATATTGCAACTAAGTTCCCCCACCCAAAAGATTGACCTACATAATATTTACAGAATAATAAAACGCGGAAAAAGATAAGGAAACAAAGACGGCACCGGAAATGATAAGGAAAACCGCAAGGCGCGTCGGAAAGGAAATGATAATGATAAGGAAAACCGCAAGAAATCAAGATGGCGCCACGCGCCAGAGCCGAACGCTATTTCACGATAACGGAAATTCACTTCCTGAGTTAGAATCCCCATAGGTACACTACTCACATGCGAGAGGATGCGTCCCGCAGGCTAGTCGAGCAAAAACACGTGCGAGAGGATGCATCCCGCAGGCTAGTCGAGTAAAAACACGTGCGAGAGGATGCATCCCGCAGGCTAGTCGAGCAAAAACACGTGCGAGAGGATGCATCCCGCAGGCTAGTCGAGTAAAAACACGTGCGAGAGGATGCATCCCGCAGGCTAGTCGAGCAAAAACACGTGCGAGAGGATGCATCCCGCAGGCCAGTCGTGTAAAAACACGTGCGAGAGGATGCATCCCGCAGGCTAGTCGAGTAAAAACACGTGCGAGAGGATGCATCCCGCAGGCTAGTCGAGTAAAAACACGTGCGAGAGGATGCATCCCGCAGGCTAGTCGAGTAAAAACACGTGCGAGAGGATGCATCCCGCAGGCTAGTCGAGTAAAAACACGTGCGAGAGGATGCATCCCGCAGGCTAGTCGAGTAAAAACACGTGCGAGAGGATGCATCGCGCAGGCTAGTCGAGTAAAAACACGTGCGAGAGGATGCATCCCGCAGGCTAGTCGAGTAAAAACACGTGCGAGAGGATGCATCCCGCAGGCTAGTCGAGCAAAAACACGTGCGAGAGTATGCATCCCGCAGGCTAGTCGAGTAAAAACACGTGCGAGAGGATGCATCCCGCAGGCTAGTCGAGTAGAAACACGTGCGAGAGGATGCATCCCGCAGGCTAGTCGAGTCAAAACACGTGCGAGAGGATGCATCCCGCAGGCTAGTCGAGTAAAAACACATGCGAGAGGATACATCCCGCAGGCTAGTCGAGTAAAAACACGTGCGAGAGGATGCATCCCGCAGGCTAGTCGAGTGAAGAACACGTGCGAGAGGATGCATCCCGCAGGCTAGTCGAGTAAAAACACGTGCGAGAGGATGCATCCCGCAGGCTAGTCGAGTAAAAACACGTGCGAGAAAATGCATCCCGCAGGCTAGTCGAGTAAAAACACGTGCGAGAGGATGCATCCCGCAGGCTAGTCGAGTAAAAACACGTGCGAGAGGATGCACGCCGCAGGCTAGTCGAGTAAAAACACGTGCGAGAGGATGCTTCCCGCAGGCTAGTCGAGTAAAAATACGTGCGAGTGGATGCATCCCGCAGGCTAGTCGAGTAAAAACACGTGCGAGAGGATACATCCCGCAGGCCAGTCGAGTAAAAACACGTGCGAGAGGATGCATCCCGCAGGCTAGTCGAGTGAAGAACACGTGCGAGAGGATGCATCCCGCAGGCTAGTCGAGTAAAAACACGTGCGAGAGGATGCATCCCGCAGGCTAGTCGAGTAAAAACACGTGCGAGAGGATGCATCCCGCAGGCTAGTCGAGTAAAAACACGTGCGAGAGGATGCACGCCGCAGGCTAGTCGAGCAAAAACACGTGCGAGAGGATGCATCCCGCAGGCTAGTCGTGTAAAAACACGTGCGAGAGGATGCATCCCGCAGGCTAGTCGAGTAGAAACACGTGCGAGAGGATGCATCCCGCAGGCTAGTCGAGTCAAAACACGTGCGAGAGGATGCATCCCGCAGGTTACTCGAGTAAAAACACGTGCGAGAGGATGCATCCCGCAGGCTAGTCGAGTAAAAACACGTGCGAGAGGATGCATCCCGCAGGCTAGTCGAGTAAAAACACGTGCGAGAGGATACATCCCGCAGGCTAGTCGAGTAAAAACACGTGCGAGAGGATGCATCCCGCAGGCTAGTCGAGTGAAGAACACGTGCGAGAGGATGCGTCCCGCAGGCTAGTCGAGCAAAAACACGTGCGAGAGGATGCATCCCGCAGGCTAGTCGAGTAAAAACACGTGCGAGAGGATGCATCCCGCAGGCTAGTCGAGTAAAAACACGTGCGAGAGGATGCACCCCGCAGGCTAGTCGAGTAAAAACACGTACGAGAGGATGCATCCCGCAGGCTAGTCGAGTAAAAACACGTGCGAGAGGATGCATCCCGCAGGCTAGTCGAGTAAAAACACGTGCGAGTGGATGCATCCCGCAGGCTAGTCGAGTAAAAACACGTGCGAGAGGATGCATCCCGCAGGCTAGTCGAGTAAAAACACGTGCGAGAGGATGCATCCCGCAGGCTAGTCGAGTAAAAACACGTGCGAGAGGATGCATCCCGCAGGCTAGTCGAGTGAAAAACACGTGCGAGAGGATGCATCCCGCAGGCTAGTCGAGTAAAAACGCGTGCGAGAGGATGCATCCCGCAGGCTAGTCTAGTAAAAACACGTGCGAGAGGATGCATCCCGCAGGCTAGTCGAGTGATAAACACGTGCGAGAGGATGCATCGCGCAGGCTAGTCGAGTAAAAACACGTGCGAGAGGATGCATCCCGCAGGCTAGTCGAGTAAAATCCCGTGCGAGAGGATGCATCCCTCAGGCTAGACGAGTAAATTACGTGCGAGAGGATGCATCCCGCAGGCTAGTCGAGTAAAATCACGTGCGAGAGGATGCATCCCTCAGGCTAGACGAGTAAAAACACGTGCGAGAGGATGCATCCCGCAGGCTAGTCGAGTAAAAACACGTGCGAGAGGATGAATCCCGCAGGCTAGTCGAGCAAGAACACGTGCGGGAGGATGCATCCCGCAGGCTAGTCAAGTAAAAACACGTGCGAGAGGATGCATCCCGCAGGCTAGTCGAGCTAAAACACGTGCGAGAGGATGCATCCCGCAGGCTAGTCGAGTAAAAACACGTGCGAGAGGATGCATCCCGCAGGCTAGTCGAGCAAAAACACGTGCGAGAGGATGCATCCCGCAGGCTAGTCGTGTAAAAACACGTGCGAGAGGATGCATCCCGCAGGCTAGTCGAGCAAAAACACGTGCGAGAGGATGCATCCCGCAGTCTAATCGTGTAAAAACACGTTCGAGAGGATGCATCCCGCAGGCTAGTCGAGTAAAAACACGTGCGAGAGGACGCATCCCGCAGGCTAGTCGAGTAAAAACACGTGCGAGAGGATGCGTCCCGCAGGCTAGTCGAGTAAAATCACGTGCGAGAGGATGCATCCCGCAGGCTAGTCGAGTAAAAACACGTGCGAGAGGATGCACCCCGCAGGCTAGTCGAGTAAAAACACGTGCGAGAGGATGCATCCCGCAGGCTAGTCGAGTAAAAACACGTGCGACAGGATGCATCCCGCAGGCTAGTCGAGTAAAAACACGTGCGAGAGGATGCATCCCGCTGGCTAGTCGACTAAATACACGTGCGAGAGGATGCATCCTGCAGGCTAGTCGAGTAAAAACACTTGCGAGAGTATGCATCCCGCAGGCTAGTCGAGTAAAAACACGTGCGAGAGGATGCATCCCGCAGGCTGGTAGAGTAAAAACACGTGCGAGAGGATGCATCCCGCAGGCTAGTCGAGTAAAAACACGTGCGAGAGGACGCATCCCGCAGGCTAGTCGAGTGAAAAACACGTGCGAGGTTTTGTGGGATGCGCATGCGCAGGTTTTTTGGGATGCGCATGCGCAGGTTTTTTGGGATGCGCATGCGCAGGTTTTTTGGGAAGCGCATGCGCAGGTTTTTTGGGATGCGCATGGCTAGTCGAGCAAAAACACGTGCGAGAGGATGCATCCCGCAGGCTAGCCGAGCAAAAACACGTGCGAGAGGATGCATCCCGCAGGCTAGTCGAGTAAAAACACGTGCGAGGTTTTGTGGGATGCGCATGCGCAGATTTTTTGGGATGCGCATGCGCAGGTTTTTTGGGATGCGCATGGCTAGTCGAGCAAAAACACGTGCGAGAGGATGCATCCCGCAGGCTAGTCGAGTAAAAACACGTGCGAGACGATGCATCCCGCAGGCTAGTCGAGTATAAACACGTGCGAGAGGATGCATCCCGCAGGCTAGTCGAGTAAAAACACGTGCGAGAGGATGCATCCCGCAGGCTAGTCGAGTAAAAACACGTGCGAGGTTTTGTGGGATGCGCATGCGCAGGTTTTTTGGGATGCGCATGGATAGTCGAGCAAAAACACGTGCGAGAGGATGCATCCCGCAGGCTAGCCGAGCAAAAACACGTGCGAGTGGATGCATCCCGCAGGCTAGTCGAGTAAAAACACGTGCGAGGTTTTGTGGGATGCGCATGCGCAGGTTTTTTGGGATGCGCATGGCTAGTCGAGCAAAAACACGTGCGGGAGGATGCATCCCGCAGTCTAGTCGAGCACAAACACGTGCGAGGTTTTGTGGGATGCGCATGCGCAGGTTTTGTGGGATGCGCATGCGCAGGTTTTTTGGGATGCGCATGGCTAGTCGAGCAAAAACACGTGCGAGAGGATGCATCCCGCAGGCTAGTCGAGCAAAAACACGTGCGAGAGGATGCATCCCGCAGGCTAGTCGAGTAAAAACACGTGCGAAAGGATGCATCCCGCAGGCTAGTAGAGCACAAACACGTGCGAGGTTTTGTGGGATGCGCATGCGCAGGTTTTGTGGGATGCGCATGCGCAGATTTTTTGGGATGCGCATGCGCAGGTTTTTTGGGATGCGCATGGCTAGTCGAGCAAAAACACGTGCGAGAGGATGCATCCCGCAGGCTAGTCGAGTAAAAACACGTGCGAGACGATGCATCCCGCAGGCTAGTCGAGTAAAAACACGTGCGAGAGGATGCATCCCGCAGGCTAGTCGAGTAAAAACACGTGCGAGAGGATGCATCCCGCAGGCTAGTCGAGTAAAAACACGTGCGAGGTTTTGTGGGATGCGCATGCGCAGGTTTTGTGGGATGCGCATGCGCAGGTTTTTTGGGATGCGCATGCGCAGGTTTTTTGGGATGCGCATGGCTAGTTGAGCAAAAACACGTGCGAGAGGATGCATCCCGCAGGCTAGCCGAGCAAAAACACGTGCGAGAGGATGCATCCCGCAGGCTAGTCGAGTAAAAACACGTGCGAGGTTTTGTGGGATGCGCATGCGCAGGTTTTGTGGGATGCGCATGCGCAGGTTTTTTGGGATGCGCATGTGCAGTTTTTTTAGGATGCGCATGGCTAGTCGAGCAAAAACACGTGCGAGAGGATGCATCCCGCAGGCTAGTCGAGTAAAAACACGTGCGAGGTTTTGTGGGGTGCGCATACGCAGGTTTTGTGGGATGCGCATGCGCAGGTTTTTTGGGATGCGCATGCGCAGGTTTTTTGGGATGCGCATGCGCAGGTTTTTTGGGATGCGCATGGCTAGTCGAGCAAAAACACGTGCGAGAGGATGCATCCCGCAGGGTAGTCGAGTAAAAACACGTGCGAGAGGATGCATCCCGCAGGCTAGTCGAGTAAAAACACGTGCGAGAGGATGCATCCCGCAGGCTAGTCGAGCAAAAACACGTGCGAGAGGATGCATCCCGCAGGCTAGTCGAGCAAAAACAAGTGCGAGAGGATGGATCCCGCAGGCTAGTCGAGTAAAAACACGTGCGAGAGGATGCATCCCGCAGGCTAGTCGAGCAAAAACACGTGCGAGAGGATGCATCCCGCAGGCTAGTCGAGCAAAAACACGTGCGAGAGGATGCATCCCGCAGGCTAGTCGAGTAAAAACACGTGCGAGAGGATGCATCCCGCAGGCTAGTCGAGCACAAACACGTGCGAGAGGATGCATCCCGCAGGCTAGTCGAGCAAAAACACGTGCGAGAGGATGCATCCCGCAGGCTAGTCGAGTAAAAACACGTGCGACAGGATGCATCCCGCAGGCTAGTCGAGTAAAAACACGTGCGAGAGGATGCATCCCGCTGGCTAGTCGACTAAATACACGTGCGAGAGGATGCATCCTGCAGGCTAGTCGAGTAAAAACACTTGCGAGAGTATGCATCCCGCAGGCTAGTCGAGTAAAAACACGTGCGAGAGGATGCATCCCGCAGGCTGGTAGAGTAAAAACACGTGCGAGAGGATGCATCCCGCAGGCTAGTCGAGTAAAAACACGTGCGAGAGGACGCATCCCGCAGGCTAGTCGAGTGAAAAACACGTGCGAGGTTTTGTGGGATGCGCATGCGCAGGTTTTTTGGGATGCGCATGCGCAGGTTTTTTGGGATGCGCATGCGCAGGTTTTTTGGGAAGCGCATGCGCAGGTTTTTTGGGATGCGCATGGCTAGTCGAGCAAAAACACGTGCGAGAGGATGCATCCCGCAGGCTAGCCGAGCAAAAACACGTGCGAGAGGATGCATCCCGCAGGCTAGTCGAGTAAAAACACGTGCGAGGTTTTGTGGGATGCGCATGCGCAGATTTTTTGGGATGCGCATGCGCAGGTTTTTTGGGATGCGCATGGCTAGTCGAGCAAAAACACGTGCGAGAGGATGCATCCCGCAGGCTAGTCGAGTAAAAACACGTGCGAGACGATGCATCCCGCAGGCTAGTCGAGTATAAACACGTGCGAGAGGATGCATCCCGCAGGCTAGTCGAGTAAAAACACGTGCGAGAGGATGCATCCCGCAGGCTAGTCGAGTAAAAACACGTGCGAGGTTTTGTGGGATGCGCATGCGCAGGTTTTTTGGGATGCGCATGGATAGTCGAGCAAAAACACGTGCGAGAGGATGCATCCCGCAGGCTAGCCGAGCAAAAACACGTGCGAGTGGATGCATCCCGCAGGCTAGTCGAGTAAAAACACGTGCGAGGTTTTGTGGGATGCGCATGCGCAGGTTTTTTGGGATGCGCATGGCTAGTCGAGCAAAAACACGTGCGGGAGGATGCATCCCGCAGTCTAGTCGAGCACAAACACGTGCGAGGTTTTGTGGGATGCGCATGCGCAGGTTTTGTGGGATGCGCATGCGCAGGTTTTTTGGGATGCGCATGGCTAGTCGAGCAAAAACACGTGCGAGAGGATGCATCCCGCAGGCTAGTCGAGCAAAAACACGTGCGAGAGGATGCATCCCGCAGGCTAGTCGAGTAAAAACACGTGCGAAAGGATGCATCCCGCAGGCTAGTAGAGCACAAACACGTGCGAGGTTTTGTGGGATGCGCATGCGCAGGTTTTGTGGGATGCGCATGCGCAGATTTTTTGGGATGCGCATGCGCAGGTTTTTTGGGATGCGCATGGCTAGTCGAGCAAAAACACGTGCGAGAGGATGCATCCCGCAGGCTAGTCGAGTAAAAACACGTGCGAGACGATGCATCCCGCAGGCTAGTCGAGTAAAAACACGTGCGAGAGGATGCATCCCGCAGGCTAGTCGAGTAAAAACACGTGCGAGAGGATGCATCCCGCAGGCTAGTCGAGTAAAAACACGTGCGAGGTTTTGTGGGATGCGCATGCGCAGGTTTTGTGGGATGCGCATGCGCAGGTTTTTTGGGATGCGCATGCGCAGGTTTTTTGGGATGCGCATGGCTAGTTGAGCACAAACACGTGCGAGAGGATGCATCCCGCAGGCTAGTCGAGCAAAAACACGTGCGAGAGGATGCATCCCGCAGGCTAGTCGAGTAAAAACACGTGCGAAAGGATGCATCCCGCAGGCTAGTCGAGCACAAACACGTGCGAGGTTTTGTGGGATGCGCATGCGCAGGTTTTGTGGGATGCGCATGGCTAGTCGAGCAAAAACACGTGCGAGAGGATGCATCCCGCAGGCTAGTCGAGCAAAAACACGTGCGAGAGGATGCATCCCGCAGGCTAGTCGAGTAAAAACACGTGCGAAAGGATGCATCCCGCAGGCTAGTAGAGCACAAACACGTGCGAGGTTTTGTGGGATGCGCATGCGCAGGTTTTGTGGGATGCGCATGCGCAGATTTTTTGGGATGCGCATGCGCAGGTTTTTTGGGATGCGCATGGCTAGTCGAGCGAAAACACGTGCGAGAGGATGCATCCCGCAGACTAGTCGAGTAAAAACACGTGCGAGACGATGCATCCCGCAGGCTAGTCGAGTAAAAACACGTGCGAGAGGATGCATCCCGCAGGCTAGTCGAGTAAAAACACGTGCGAGGTTTTGTGGGATGCGCATGCGCAGGTTTTGTGGGATGCGCATGCGCAGGTTTTTTGGGATGCGCATGGCTAGTCGAGCAAAAACACGTGCGAGAGGATGCATCCCGCAGGCTAGCCGAGCAAAAACACGTGCGAGAGGATGCATCCCGCAGGCTAGTCGAGTAAAAACACGTGCGAGGTTTTGTGGGATGCGCATGCGCAGGTTTTTTGGGATGCGCATGCGCAGGTTTTTTGGGATGCGCATGCGCAGGTTTTTTGGGATGCGCATGGCTAGTCGAGCAAAAACACGTGCGAGAGGATGCATCCCGCAGGCTAGCCGAGCAAAAACACGTGCGAGAGGATGCATCCCGCAGGCTAGTCGAGTAAAAACACGTGCGAGGTTTTGTGGGATGCGCATGCGCAGGTTTTGTGGGATGCGCATGCGCAGGTTTTTTGGTATGCGCATGTGCAGGTTTTTTGGGATGCGCATGGCTAGTCGAGCGAAAACACGTGCGAGAGGATGCATCCCGCAGACTAGTCGAGTAAAAACACGTGCGAGACGATGCATCCCGCAGGCTAGTCGAGTAAAAACACGTGCGAGAGGATGCATCCCGCAGGCTAGTCGAGTAAAAACACGTGCGAGGTTTTGTGGGATGCGCATGCGCAGGTTTTGTGGGATGCGCATGCGCAGGTTTTTTGGGATGCGCATGGCTAGTCGAGCAAAAACACGTGCGAGAGGATGCATCCCGCAGGCTAGCCGAGCAAAAACACGTGCGAGAGGATGCATCCCGCAGGCTAGTCGAGTAAAAACACGTGCGAGGTTTTGTGGGATGCGCATGCGCAGGTTTTTTGGGATGCGCATGCGCAGGTTTTTTGGGATGCGCATGCGCAGGTTTTTTGGGATGCGCATGGCTAGTCGAGCAAAAACACGTGCGAGAGGATGCATCCCGCAGGCTAGCCGAGCAAAAACACGTGCGAGAGGATGCATCCCGCAGGCTAGTCGAGTAAAAACACGTGCGAGGTTTTGTGGGATGCGCATGCGCAGGTTTTGTGGGATGCGCATGCGCAGGTTTTTTGGTATGCGCATGTGCAGGTTTTTTGGGATGCGCATGGCTAGTCGAGCAAAAACACGTGCGAGAGGATGCATCCCGCAGGCTAGTCGAGTAAAAACACGTGCGAGAGGATGCATCCCGCAGGCTAGTCGAGTAAAAACACGTGCGAGGTTTTGTGGGATGCGCATGCGCAGGTTTTGTGGGATGCGCATGCGCAGGTTTTTTGGGATGCGCATGGCTAGTCGAGCAAAAACACGTGCGAGAGGATGCATCCCGCAGGCTAGTCGAGTAAAAACACGTGCGAGACGATGCATCCCGCAGGCTAGTCGAGTATAAACACGTGCGAGAGGATGCATCCCGCAGGCTAGTCGAGTAAAAACACGTGCGAGAGGATGCATCCCGCAGGCTAGTCGAGTAAAAACACGTGCGAGGTTTTGTGGGATGCGCATGCGCAGGTTTTTTGGGATGCGCATGGCTAGTCGAGCAAAAACACGTGCGAGAGGATGCATCCCGCAGGCTAGCCGAGCAAAAACACGTGCGAGAGGATGCATCCCGCAGGCTAGTCGAGTAAAAACACCTGCGAGGTTTTGTGGGATGCGCATGCGCAGGTTTTGTGGGATGCGCATGCGCAGGTTTTTTGGGATGCGCATGTGCAGGTTTTTTGGGATGCGCATGGCTAGTCGAGCAAAAACACGTGCGAGAGGATGCATCCCGCATGCTAGTCGAGCAAAAACCCGTGCGAGAGGATGCATCCCGCAGGCTAGTCGAGTAAAAACACGTGCGAGAGGATGCATCCCGCAGGCTAGTCGAGCACAAACACGTGCGAGTGAATGCATCCCGCAGGCTAGTCGAGCAAAAACACGTGCGAGAGGATGCATCCCGCAGGCTAGTCGAGTAAAAACACGTGCGAAAGGATGCATCCCGCAGGCTAGTCGAGCAAAAACACGTGCGAGAGTATGCATCCCGCAGGCTAGTCGAGTAAAAACACGTGCGAAAGGATGCATCCCGCAGGCTAGTCGAGCACAAACACGTGCGAGGTTTTGTGGGATGCGCATGCGCAGGTTTTGTGGGATGCGCATGCGCAGATTTTTTGGGATGCGCATGCGCAGGTTTTTTGGGATGCGCATGGCTAGTCGAGCAAAAACACGTGCGAGAGGATGCATCCCGCAGGCTAGTCGAGTAAAAACACGTGCGAGACGATGCATCCCGCAGGCTAGTCGAGTAAAAACACGTGCGAGAGGATGCATCCCGCAGGCTAGTCGAGTAAAAACACGTGCGAGAGGATGCATCCCGCAGGCTAGTCGAGTAAAAACACGTGCGAGGTTTTGTGGGATGCGCATGCGCAGGTTTTGTGGGATGCGCATGCGCAGATTTTTTGGGATGCGCATGCGCAGGTTTTTTGGGATGCGCATGGCTAGTCGAGCAAAAACACGTGCGAGAGGATGCATCCCGCAGGCTAGTCGAGTAAAAACACGTGCGAGACGATGCATCCCGCAGGCTAGTCGAGTATAAACACGTGCGAGAGGATGCATCCCGCAGGCTAGTCGAGTAAAAACACGTGCGAGAGGATGCATCCCGCAGGCTAGTCGAGCAAAAACACGTGCGAGAGGATGCATCCCGCAGGCTAGTCGAGTAAAAACACGTGCGAAAGGATGCATCCCGCAGGCTAGTCGAGCACAAACACGTGCGAGGTTTTGTGGGATGCGCATGCGCAGGTTTTGTGGGATGCGCATGCGCAGATTTTTTGGGATGCGCATGCGCAGGTTTTTTGGGATGCGCATGGCTAGTCGAGCAAAAACACGTGCGAGAGGATGCATCCTGCAGGCTAGTCGAGTAAAAACACGTGCGAGACGATGCATCCCGCAGGCTAGTCGAGTATAAACACGTGCGAGAGGATGCATCCCGCAGGCTAGTCGAGTAAAAACACGTGCGAGGTTTTGTGGGATGCGCATGCGCAGGTTTTTTGGGATGCGCATGGCTAGTCGAGCAAAAACACGTGCGAGAGGATGCATCCCGCAGGCTAGCCGAGCAAAAACACGTGCGAGAGGATGCATCCCGCAGGCTAGTCGAGTAAAAACACGTGCGAGGTTTTGTGGGATGCGCATGCGCAGGTTTTGTGGGATGCGCATGCGCAGGTTTTTTGGGATGCGCATGTGCAGGTTTTTTGGGATGCGCATGGCTAGTCGAGCAAAAACACGTGCGAGAGGATGCATCCCGCAGGCTAGTCGAGTAAAAACACGTGCGAGGTTTTGTGGGATGCGCATACGCAGGTTTTGTGGGATGCGCATGCGCAGGTTTTTTGGGATGCGCATGCGCAGGTTTTTTGGGATGCGCATGCGCAGGTTTTTTGGGATGCGCATGGCTAGTCGAGCAAAAACACGTGCGAGAGGATGCATCCCGCAGGCTAGTCGAGTAAAAACACGTGCGAGAGGATGCATCCCGCAGGCTAGTCGAGTAAAAACACGTGCGAGGTTTTGTGGGATGCGCATGCGCAGGTTTTTTGGGATGCGCATGCGCAGGTTTTGTGGGATGCGCATGCGCAGATTTTTTGGGATGCGCATGCGCAGGTTTTTTGGGATGCGCATGGCTAGTCGAGCAAAAACACGTGCGAGAGGATGCATCCCGCAGGCTAGTCGAGCACAAACACGTGCGAGTGAATGCATCCCGCAGGCTAGTCGAGCAAAAACACGTGCGAGAGGATGCATCCCGCAGGCTAGTCGAGTAAAAACACGTGCGAAAGGATGCATCCCGCAGGCTAGTCGAGCAAAAACACGTGCGAGAGTATGCATCCCGCAGGCTAGTCGAGTAAAAACACGTGCGAAAGGATGCATCCCGCAGGCTAGTCGAGCACAAACACGTGCGAGGTTTTGTGGGATGCGCATGCGCAGGTTTTGTGGGATGCGCATGCGCAGATTTTTTGGGATGCGCATGCGCAGGTTTTTTGGGATGCGCATGGCTAGTCGAGCAAAAACACGTGCGAGAGGATGCATCCCGCAGGCTAGTCGAGTAAAAACACGTGCGAGAGGATGCATCCCGCAGGCTAGTCGAGTAGAAACACGTGCGAGAGGATGCATCCCGCAGGCTAGTCGAGTAAAAACACGTGCGAGAGGATGCATCCCGCAGGCTAGTCGAGTAAAAACACGTGCGAGGTTTTGTGGGATGCGCATGCGCAGGTTTTGTGGGATGCGCATGCGCAGGTTTTGTGGGATGCGCATGCGCAGGTTTTTTGGGATGCGCATGCCTAGTCGAGCAAAAACACGTGCGAGAGGATGCATCCCGCAGGCTAGTCGAGCAAAAACACGTGCGAGAGGATGCATCCCGCTGGCTAGTCGAGTAAAGCACGTGCGAGAGGATGCATCCCGCAGGCTAGTCGAGTAAAAACACGTCCGAGGTTTTGTGGGATGCGCATGCGCAGGTTTTATGGGATGCGCATGGCTAGTCGAGCAAAAACACGTGCGAGAGGATGCATCCCGCAGGGTAGTCGAGTAAAAACACGTGCGAGAGGATGCATCCCGCAGGCTAGTCGAGTAAAAACACGTGCGAGGTTTTGTGGGATGCGCATGCGCAGGTTTTGTGGGATGCGCATGCGCAGGTTTTGTGGGATGCGCATGCGCAGGTTTTTTGGGATGCGCACGGCTAGTCGAGCAAAAACACGTGCGAGAGGATGCATCCCGCAGGGTATTCGAGTAAAAACACGTGCGAGAGGATGCATCCCGCAGGCTAGTCGAGTAAAAACACGTGCGAGAGGATGCATCCCGCAGGCTAGTCGAGTAGAAACACGTGCGAGAGGATGCATCCCGCAGGCTAGTCGAGTAAAAACACGTGCGAGAGGATGCATCCCGCAGGCTAGTCGAGTAAAAACACGTGCGAGGTTTTGTGGGATGCGCATGCGCAGGTTTTGTGGGATGCGCATGCGCAGGTTTTTTGGGATGCGCATGCGCAGGTTTTTTGGGATGCGCATGCCTAGTCGAGCAAAAACACGTGCGAGAGGATGCATCCCGCAGGCTAGTCGAGCAAAAACACGTGCGAGAGGATGCATCCCGCTGGCTAGTCGAGTAAAGCACGTGCGAGAGGATGCATCCCGCAGGCTAGTCGAGTAAAAACACGTCCGAGGTTTTGTGGGATGCGCATGCGCAGGTTTTTTGGGATGCGCATGCCTAGTCGAGCAAAAACACGTGCGAGAGGATGCATCCCGCAGGCTAGTCGAGTAAAAACACGTGCGAGGTTTTGTGGGATGCGCATGCGCAGGTTTTGTGGGATGCGCATGCGCAGGTTTTGTGGGATGCGCATGCGCAGGTTTTTTGGGATGCGCACGGCTAGTCGAGCAAAAACACGTGCGAGAGGATGCATCCCGCAGGGTATTCGAGTAAAAACACGTGCGAGAGGATGCATCCCGCAGGCTAGTCGAGTAAAAACACGTGCGAGAGGATGCATCCCGCAGGCTAGTCGAGCAAAAACACGTGCGAGAGGATGCATCCCGCAGGCTAGTCGAGCAAAAACACGTGCGAGAGGATGCATCCCGCAGGCTAGTCGAGCAAAAACACGTGCGAGAGGATGCATCCCGCAGGCTAGTCGAGTAAAAACACGTGCGAGAGGATGCATCCTGCAGGCTAGTCGAGTAAAAACACGTGCGAGAGGATGCATCCCGCAGGCTAGTCGAGTAAAAACACGTGCGAGAGGATGCATCCCGCAGGCTAGTCGAGTAAAAACACGTGCAAGAGGATGCTTCCCGCAGGCTAGTCGAGTAAAAACACGTGTGAGAGGATGCATCCCGCAGGCTAGTCGAGTAAAAACACGTGCGAGAGGATGCATCCCGCAGGCTAGTCGAGTAAAAACACGTGCAAGAGGATGCTTCCCGCAGGCTAGTCGAGTAAAAACACGTGCGAGAGGATGCATCCCGCAGGCTAGTCGAGTAAAAACACGTGCGAGAGGATGCTTCCCGCAGGCTAGTCGAGTAAAAACACGTGCGAGAGGATGCATCCCGCATGCTAGTCGAGTAAAAACACGTGCAAGAGGATGCTTCCCGCAGGCTAGTCGAGTAAAAACACGTGCGAGAGGATGCATCCCGCAGGCTAGTCGAGTAAAAACACGTGCGAGAGGATGCGTCCCGCAGGCTAGTCGAGCAAAAACACGTGCGAGAGGATGCATCCCGCAGGCTAGTCGAGCAAAAACACGTGCGAGAGGATGCATCCCGCAGGCTAGTCGAGCAAAAACACGTGCGAGAGGATGTATCCCGCAGGCTAGTGGAGTAAAAACACGTGCGGGAGGATGCATCCCGCAGGCTAGTCGAGTAAAAACACGTGCGAGAGGATGCATCCAGCAGGCTAGTCGAGCAAAAACACGTGCGAGAGGATGCATCCCGCAGGCTAGTCGAGTAAAAACACGTGCGAGAGGATGAATCCCGCAGGCTAGTCGAGTAAAAACACGTGCGAGAGGATGCATCCCGCAGGCTAGTCGAGCAAAAACACGTGCGAGACGATGCATCCCGCAGGCTAGTCGAGTAAAAACACGTGCGTGAGGATGCATCCCGCAGGCTAGTCGAGTAAAAACACGTGCGAGAGGATGCATCCCGCAGGCTAGTCGAGTAAAAACACGTGCGAGGTTTTGTGGGATGCTCATGCGCAGGTTTTGTGGGATGCGCATGGCTAGTCGAGCAAAAACACGTGCGACAGGATGCATCCCGCAGGCTAGCCGAGCAAAAACACGTGCGAGAGGATGCATCCCGCAGGCTAGTCGATTAAAAACACGTGCGAGGTTTTGTGGGATGCGCATGCGCAGGTTTTGTGGGATGCGCATGCGCAGGTTTTTTGGGATGCGCATGTGCAGGTTTTTTGGGATGCGCATGGCTAGTCGAGCAAAAACACGTGCGAGAGGATGCATCCCGCAGGCTAGTCGAGTAAAAACACGTGCGAGACGATGCATCCCGCAGGCTAGTCGAGTATAAACACGTGCGAGAGGATGCATCCCGCAGGCTAGTCGAGTAAAAACACGTGCGAGAGGATGCATCCCGCAGGCTAGTCGAGCAAAAACACGTGCGAGAGGATGCATCCCGCAGGCTAGTCGAGTAAAAACACGTGCGAAAGGATGCATCCCGCAGGCTAGTCGAGCACAAACACGTGCGAGGTTTTGTGGGATGCGCATGCGCAGGTTTTGTGGGATGCGCATGCGCAGATTTTTTGGGATGCGCATGCGCAGGTTTTTGGGATGCGCATGGCTAGTCGAGCAAAAACACGTGCGAGAGGATGCATCCCGCAGGCTAGTCGAGTAAAAACACGTGCGAGACGATGCATCCCGCAGGCTAGTCGAGTATAAACACGTGCGAGAGGATGCATCCCGCAGGCTAGTCGAGTAAAAACACGTGCGAGGTTTTGTGGGATGCGCATGCGCAGGTTTTTTGGGATGCGCATGACTAGTCGAGCAAAAACACGTGCGAGAGGATGCATCCCGCAGGCTAGCCGAGCAAAAACACGTGCGAGAGGATGCATCCCGCAGGCTAGTCGAGTAAAAACACGTCCGAGGTTTTGTGGGATGCGCATGCGCAGGTTTTGTGGGATGCGCATGCGCAGGTTTTTTGGGATGCGCATGTGCAGGTTTTTTGGGATGCGCATGGCTAGTCGAGCAAAAACACGTGCGAGAGGATGCATCCCGCAGGCTAGTCGAGTAAAAACACGTGCGAGAGGATGCATCCCGCAGGCTAGTCGAGTAAAAACACGTGCGAGGTTTTGTGGGATGCGCATGCGCAGGTTTTTTGGGATGCGCATGGCTAGTCGAGCAAAAACACGTGCGAGAGGATGCATCCCGCAGGCTAGCCGAGCAAAAACACGTGCGAGAGGATGCATCCCGCAGGCTAGTCGAGTAAAAACACGTGCGAGGTTTTGTGGGATGCGCATGCGCAGGTTTTGTGGGATGCGCATGCGCAGGTTTTTTGGGATGCGCATGTGCAGGTTTTTTGGGATGCGCATGGCTAGTCGAGCAAAAACACGTGCGAGAGGATGCATCCCGCAGGCTAGTCGAGTAAAAACACGTGCGAGGTTTTGTGGGATGCGCATACGCAGGTTTTGTGGGATGCGCATGCGCAGGTTTTTTGGGATGCGCATGCGCAGGTTTTTTGGGATGCGCATGCGCAGGTTTTTTGGGATGCGCATGGCTAGTCGAGCAAAAACACGTGCGAGAGGATGCATCCCGCAGGCTAGTCGAGTAAAAACACGTGCGAGAGGATGCATCCCGCAGGCTAGTCGAGTAAAAACACGTGCGAGGTTTTGTGGGATGCGCATGCGCAGGTTTTTTGGGATGCGCATGCGCAGGTTTTGTGGGATGCGCATGCGCAGATTTTTTGGGATGCGCATGCGCAGGTTTTTTGGGATGCGCATGGCTAGTCGAGCAAAAACACGTGCGAGAGGATGCATCCCGCAGGCTAGTCGAGCACAAACACGTGCGAGTGAATGCATCCCGCAGGATAGTCGAGCAAAAACACGTGCGAGAGGATGCATCCCGCAGGCTAGTCGAGTAAAAACACGTGCGAAAGGATGCATCCCGCAGGCTAGTCGAGCAAAAACACGTGCGAGAGTATGCATCCCGCAGGCTAGTCGAGTAAAAACACGTGCGAAAGGATGCATCCCGCAGGCTAGTCGAGCACAAACACGTGCGAGGTTTTGTGGGATGCGCATGCGCAGGTTTTGTGGGATGCGCATGCGCAGATTTTTTGGGATGCGCATGCGCAGGTTTTTTGGGATGCGCATGGCTAGTCGAGCAAAAACACGTGCGAGAGGATGCATCCCGCAGGCTAGTCGAGTAAAAACACGTGCGAGAGGATGCATCCCGCAGGCTAGTCGAGTAGAAACACGTGCGAGAGGATGCATCCCGCAGGCTAGTCGAGTAAAAACACGTGCGAGAGGATGCATCCCGCAGGCTAGTCGAGTAAAAACACGTGCGAGGTTTTGTGGGATGCGCATGCGCAGGTTTTGTGGGATGCGCATGCGCAGATTTTTTGGGATGCGCATGCGCAGGTTTTTGGGATGCGCATGGCTAGTCGAGCAAAAACACGTGCGAGAGGATGCATCCCGCAGGCTAGTCGAGTAAAAACACGTGCGAGACGATGCATCCCGCAGGCTAGTCGAGTATAAACACGTGCGAGAGGATGCATCCCGCAGGCTAGTCGAGTAAAAACACGTGCGAGGTTTTGTGGGATGCGCATGCGCAGGTTTTTTGGGATGCGCATGACTAGTCGAGCAAAAACACGTGCGAGAGGATGCATCCCGCAGACTAGCCGAGCAAAAACACGTGCGAGGGGATGCATCCCGCAGGCTAGTCGAGTAAAAACACGTGCGAGGTTTTGTGGGATGCGCATGCGCAGGTTTTGTGGGATGCGCATGCGCAGGTTTTTTGGGATGCGCATGTGCAGGTTTTTTGGGATGCGCATGGCTAGTCGAGCAAAAACACGTGCGAGAGGATGCATCCCGCAGGCTAGTCGAGTAAAAACACGTGCGAGAGGATGCATCCCGCAGGCTAGTCGAGTAAAAACACGTGCGAGGTTTTGTGGGATGCGCATACGCAGGTTTTGTGGGATGCGCATGCGCAGGTTTTTTGGGATGCGCATGCGCAGGTTTTTTGGGATGCGCATGGCTAGTCGAGCAAAAACACGTGCGAGAGGATGCATCCCGCAGGGTAGTCGAGTAAAAACACGTGCGAGAGGATGCATCCCGCAGGCTAGTCGAGCAAAAACACGTGCGAGAGGATGCATCCCGCATGCTAGTCGAGCAAAAACCCGTGCGAGAGGATGCATCCCGCAGGCTAGTCGAGTAAAAACACGTGCGAGAGGATGCATCCCGCAGGCTAGTCGAGCACAAACACGTGCGAGTGAATGCATCCCGCAGGCTAGTCGAGCAAAAACACGTGCGAGAGGATGCATCCCGCAGGCTAGTCGAGTAAAAACACGTGCGAAAGGATGCATCCCGCAGGCTAGTCGAGTAAAAACACGTGCGAAAGGATGCATCCCGCAGGCTAGTCGAGCACAAACACGTGCGAGGTTTTGTGGGATGCGCATGCGCAGGTTTTGTGGGATGCGCATGCGCAGATTTTTTGGGATGCGCATGCGCAGGTTTTTTGGGATGCGCATGGCTAGTCGAGCAAAAACACGTGCGAGAGGATCCATCCCGCAGGCTAGTCGAGTAAAAACACGTGCGAGACGATGCATCCCGCAGGCTAGTCGAGTAAAAACACGTGCGAGAGGATGCATCCCGCAGGCTAGTCGAGTAGAAACACGTGCGAGAGGATGCATCCCGCAGGCTAGTCGAGTAAAAACACGTGCGAGAGGATGCATCCCGCAGGCTAGTCGAGTAAAAACACGTGCGAGGTTTTGTGGGATGCGCATGCGCAGGTTTTGTGGGATGCGCATGCGCAGGTTTTTTGGGATGCGCATGCGCAGGTTTTTTGGGATGCGCATGCCTAGTCGAGCAAAAACACGTGCGAGAGGATGCATCCCGCAGGCTAGTCGAGCAAAAACACGTGCGAGAGGATGCATCCCGCTGGCTAGTCGAGTAAAGCACGTGCGAGAGGATGCATCCCGCAGGCTAGTCGAGTAAAAACACGTCCGAGGTTTTGTGGGATGCGCATGCGCAGGTTTTATGGGATGCGCATGGCTAGTCGAGCAAAAACACGTGCGAGACGATGCATCCCGCAGGCTAGTCGAGTAAAAACACGTGCGAGAGGATGCATCCCGCAGGCTAGTCGAGTAAAAACACGTGCGAGAGGATGCATCCCGCAGGCTAGTCGAGTAAAAACACGTGCGAGGTTTTGTGGGATGCGCATGCGCAGGTTTTGTGGGATGCGCATGCGCAGGTTTTTTGGGATGCGCATGCGCAGGTTTTTTGGGATGCGCATGGCTAGTCGAGCAAAAACACGTGCGAGAGGATGCATCCCACAGGCTAGCCGAGTAAAAACACGTGCGAGAGGATGCATCCCGCAGGCTAGTCGAGTAAAAACACGTGCGAGGTTTTGTGGGATGCGCATGCGCAGGTTTTGTGGGATGCGCATGCGCAGGTTTTTTGGGATGCGCATGTGCAGTTTTTTTAGGATGCGCATGGCTAGTCGAGCAAAAACACGTGCGAGAGGATGCATCCCGCAGGCTAGTCGAGTAAAAACACGTGCGAGGTTTTGTGGGGTGCGCATACGCAGGTTTTGTGGGATGCGCATGCGCAGGTTTTTTGGGATGCGCATGCGCAGGTTTTTTGGGATGCGCATGCGCAGGTTTTTTGGGATGCGCATGCGCAGGTTTTTTGGGATGCGCATGGCTAGTCGAGCAAAAACACGTGCGAGAGGATGCATCCCGCAGGGTAGTCGAGTAAAAACACGTGCGAGAGGATGCATCCCGCAGGCTAGTCGAGTAAAAACACGTGCGAGAGGATGCATCCCGCAGGCTAGTCGAGCAAAAACACGTGCGAGAGGATGCATCCCACAGGCTAGCCGAGTAAAAACACGTGCGAGAGGATGCATCCCGCAGGCTAGTCGAGTAAAAACACGTGCGAGGTTTTGTGGGATGCGCATGCGCAGGTTTTGTGGGATGCGCATGCGCAGGTTTTTTGGGATGCGCATGTGCAGTTTTTTTAGGATGCGCATGGCTAGTCGAGCAAAAACACGTGCGAGAGGATGCATCCCGCAGGCTAGTCGAGTAAAAACACGTGCGAGGTTTTGTGGGGTGCGCATACGCAGGTTTTGTGGGATGCGCATGCGCAGGTTTTTTGGGATGCGCATGCGCAGGTTTTTTGGGATGCGCATGCGCAGGTTTTTTGGGATGCGCATGGCTAGTCGAGCAAAAACACGTGCGAGAGGATGCATCCCGCAGGGTAGTCGAGTAAAAACACGTGCGAGAGGATGCATCCCGCAGGCTAGTCGAGTAAAAACACGTGCGAGAGGATGCATCCCGCAGGCTAGTCGAGCAAAAACACGTGCGAGAGGATGCATCCCGCAGGCTAGTCGGGCAAAAACACGTGCGAGAGGATGCATCCCGCAGGCTAGTCGAGTAAAAACACGTGCGAAAGGATGCATCCCGCAGGCTAGTAGAGCACAAACACGTGCGAGGTTTTGTGGGATGCGCATGCGCAGGTTTTGTGGGATGCGCATGCGCAGATTTTTTGGGATGCGCATGCGCAGGTTTTTTGGGATGCGCATGGCTAGTCGAGCGAAAACACGTGCGAGAGGATGCATCCCGCAGGCTAGTCGAGTAAAAACACGTGCGAGACGATGCATCCCGCAGGCTAGTCGAGTAAAAACACGTGCGAGAGGATGCATCCCGCAGGCTAGTCGAGTAAAAACACGTGCGAGGTTTTGTGGGATGCGCATGCGCAGGTTTTGTGGGATGCGCATGCGCAGGTTTTTTGGGATGCGCATGGCTAGTCGAGCAAAAACACGTGCGAGAGGATGCATCCCGCAGGCTAGCCGAGCAAAAACACGTGCGAGAGGATGCATCCCGCAGGCTAGTCGAGTAAAAACACGTGCGAGGTTTTGTGGGATGCGCATGCGCAGGTTTTTTGGGATGCGCATGCGCAGGTTTTTTGGGATGCGCATGCGCAGGTTTTTTGGGATGCGCATGGCTAGTCGAGCAAAAACACGTGCGAGAGGATGCATCCCGCAGGCTAGCCGAGCAAAAACACGTGCGAGAGGATGCATCCCGCAGGCTAGTCGAGTAAAAACACGTGCGAGGTTTTGTGGGATGCGCATGCGCAGGTTTTGTGGGATGCGCATGCGCAGGTTTTTTGGGATGCGCATGTGGAGGTTTTTTGGGATGCGCATGGCTAGTCGAGTAAAAACACGTGCGAGAGGATGCATCCCGCAGGCTAGTCGAGCAAAAACACGTGCGAGAGGATGCATCCCGCAGGCTAGTCGAGCAAAAACACGTGCGAGAGGATGCATCCCGCAGGCTAGTCGAGTAAAAACACGTGCGAAAGGATGCATCCCGCAGGCTAGTAGAGCACAAACACGTGCGAGGTTTTGTGGGATGCGCATGCGCAGGTTTTGTGGGATGCGCATGCGCAGATTTTTTGGGATGCGCATGCGCAGGTTTTTTGGGATGCGCATGGCTAGTCGAGCGAAAACACGTGCGAGAGGATGCATCCCGCAGGCTAGTCGAGTAAAAACACGTGCGAGACGATGCATCCCGCAGGCTAGTCGAGTAAAAACACGTGCGAGAGGATGCATCCCGCAGGCTAGTCGAGTAAAAACACGTGCGAGGTTTTGTGGGATGCGCATGCGCAGGTTTTGTGGGATGCGCATGCGCAGGTTTTTTGGGATGCGCATGGCTAGTCGAGCAAAAACACGTGCGAGAGGATGCATCCCGCAGGCTAGCCGAGCAAAAACACGTGCGAGAGGATGCATCCCGCAGGCTAGTCGAGTAAAAACACGTGCGAGGTTTTGTGGGATGCGCATGCGCAGGTTTTTTGGGATGCGCATGCGCAGGTTTTTTGGGATGCGCATGCGCAGGTTTTTTGGGATGCGCATGGCTAGTCGAGCAAAAACACGTGCGAGAGGATGCATCCCGCAGGCTAGCCGAGCAAAAACACGTGCGAGAGGATGCATCCCGCAGGCTAGTCGAGTAAAAACACGTGCGAGGTTTTGTGGGATGCGCATGCGCAGGTTTTGTGGGATGCGCATGCGCAGGTTTTTTGGGATGCGCATGTGCAGGTTTTTTGGGATGCGCATGGCTAGTCGAGCAAAAACACGTGCGAGAGGATGCATCCCGCAGGCTAGTCGAGTAAAAACACGTGCGAGAGGATGCATCCCGCAGGCTAGTCGAGTAAAAACACGTGCGAGGTTTTGTGGGATGCGCATGCGCAGGTTTTGTGGGATGCGCATGCGCAGATTTTTTGGGATGCGCATGCGCAGGTTTTTTGGGATGCGCATGGCTAGTCGAGCAAAAACACGTGCGAGAGGATGCATCCCGCAGGCTAGTCGAGTAAAAACACGTGCGAGACGATGCATCCCGCAGGCTAGTCGAGTATAAACACGTGCGAGAGGATGCATCCCGCAGGCTAGTCGAGTAAAAACACGTGCGAGAGGATGCATCCCGCAGGCTAGTCGAGTAAAAACACGTGCGAGGTTTTGTGGGATGCGCATGCGCAGGTTTTTTGGGATGCGCATTGCTAGTCGAGCAAAAACACGTGCGAGAGGATGCATCCCGCAGGCTAGCCGAGCAAAAACACGTGCGAGAGGATGCATCCCGCAGGCTAGTCGAGTAAAAACACGTGCGAGGTTTTGTGGGATGCGCATGCGCAGGTTTTGTGGGATGCGCATGCGCAGGTTTTTTGGGATGCGCATGTGCAGGTTTTTTGGGATGCGCATGGCTAGTCGAGCAAAAACACGTGCGAGAGGATGCATCCCGCATGCTAGTCGAGCAAAAACCCGTGCGAGAGGATGCATCCCGCAGGCTAGTCGAGTAAAAACACGTGCGAGAGGATGCATCCCGCAGGCTAGTCGAGCACAAACACGTGCGAGTGAATGCATCCCGCAGGCTAGTCGAGCAAAAACACGTGCGAGAGGATGCATCCCGCAGGCTAGTCGAGTAAAAACACGTGCGAAAGGATGCATCCCGCAGGCTAGTCGAGCAAAAACACGTGCGAGAGTATGCATCCCGCAGGCTAGTCGAGTAAAAACACGTGCGAAAGGATGCATCCCGCAGGCTAGTCGAGCACAAACACGTGCGAGGTTTTGTGGGATGCGCATGCGCAGGTTTTGTGGGATGCGCATGCGCAGATTTTTTGGGATGCGCATGAGCAGGTTTTTTGGGATGCGCATGGCTAGTCGAGCAAAAACACGTGCGAGAGGATGCATCCCGCAGGCTAGTCGAGTAAAAACACGTGCGAGACGATGCATCCCGCAGGCTAGTCGAGTAAAAACACGTGCGAGAGGATGCATCCCGCAGGCTAGTCGAGTAAAAACACGTGCGAGAGGATGCATCCCGCAGGCTAGTCGAGTAAAAACACGTGCGAGGTTTTGTGGGATGCGCATGCGCAGGTTTTGTGGGATGCGCATGCGCAGATTTTTTGGGATGCGCATGCGCAGGTTTTTTGGGATGCGCATGGCTAGTCGAGCAAAAACACGTGCGAGAGGATGCATCCCGCAGGCTAGTCGAGTAAAAACTCGTGCGAGACGATGCATCCCGCAGGCTAGTCGAGTATAAACACGTGCGAGAGGATGCATCCCGCAGGCTAGTCGAGTAAAAACACGTGCGAGAGGATGCATCCCGCAGGCTAGTCGAGCAAAAACACGTGCGAGAGGATGCATCCCGCAGGCTAGTCGAGTAAAAACACGTGCGAAAGGATGCATCCCGCAGGCTAGTCGAGCACAAACACGTGCGAGGTTTTGTGGGATGCGCATGCGCAGGTTTTGTGGGATGCGCATGCGCAGATTTTTTGGGATGCGCATGCGCAGGTTTTTTGGGATGCGCATGGCTAGTCGAGCAAAAACACGTGCGAGAGGATGCATCCCGCAGGCTAGTCGAGTAAAAACACGTGCGAGACGATGCATCCCGCAGGCTAGTCGAGTATAAACACGTGCGAGAGGATGCATCCCGCAGGCTAGTCGAGTAAAAACACGTGCGAGGTTTTGTGGGATGCGCATGCGCAAGTTTTTTGGGATGCGCATGGCTAGTCGAGCAAAAACACGTGCGAGAGGATGCATCCCGCAGGCTAGCCGAGCAAAAACACGTGCGAGAGGATGCATCCCGCAGGCTAGTCGAGTAAAAACACGTGCGAGGTTTTGTGGGATGCGCATGCGCAGGTTTTGTGGGATGCGCATGCGCAGGTTTTTTGGGATGCGCATGTGCAGGTTTTTTGGGATGCGCATGGCTAGTCGAGCAAAAACACGTGCGAGAGGATGCATCCCGCAGGCTAGTCGAGTAAAAACACGTGCGAGAGGATGCATCCCGCAGGCTAGTCGAGTAAAAACACGTGCGAGGTTTTGTGGGATGCGCATACGCAGGTTTTGTGGGATGCGCTTGCGCAGGTTTTTTGGGATGCGCATGCGCAGGTTTTTTGGGATGCGCATGCGCAGGTTTTTTGGGATGCGCATGGCTAGTCGAGCAAAAACACGTGCGAGAGGATGCATCCCGCAGGGTAGTCGAGTAAAAACACGTGCGAGAGGATGCATCCCGCAGGCTAGTCGAGCAAAAACACGTGCGAGAGGATGCATCCCGCATGCTAGTCGAGCAAAAACCCGTGCGAGAGGATGCATCCCGCAGGCTAGTCGAGTAAAAACACGTGCGAGAGGATGCATCCCGCAGGCTAGTCGAGCACAAACACGTGCGAGTGAATGCATCCCGCAGGCTAGTCGAGCAAAAACACGTGCGAGAGGATGCATCCCGCAGGCTAGTCGAGTAAAAACACGTGCGAAAGGATGCATCCCGCAGGCTAGTCGAGCAAAAACACGTGCGAGAGTATGCATCCCGCAGGCTAGTCGAGTAAAAACACGTGCGAAAGGATGCATCCCGCAGGCTAGTCGAGCACAAACACGTGCGAGGTTTTGTGGGATGCGCATGCGCAGGTTTTGTGGGATGCGCATGCGCAGATTTTTTGGGATGCGCATGCGCAGGTTTTTTGGGATGCGCATGGCTAGTCGAGCAAAAACACGTGCGAGAGGATGCATCCCGCAGGCTAGTCGAGTAAAAACACGTGCGAAAGGATGCATCCCGCAGGCTAGTCGAGCAAAAACTCGTGCGAGAGTATGCATCCCGCAGGCTAGTCGAGTAAAAACACGTGCGAAAGGATGCATCCCGCAGGCTAGTCGAGCACAAACACGTGCGAGGTTTTGTGGGATGCGCATGCGCAGGTTTTGTGGGATGCGCATGCGCAGATTTTTTGGGATGCGCATGCGCAGGTTTTTTGGGATGCGCATGGCTAGTCGAGCAAAAACACGTGCGAGAGGATGCATCCCGCAGGCTAGTCGAGTAAAAACACGTGCGAGACGATGCATCCCGCAGGCTAGTCGAGTAAAAACACGTGCGAGAGGATGCATCCCGCAGGCTAGTCGAGTAAAAACACGTGCGAGAGGATGCATCCCGCAGGCTAGTCGAGTAAAAACACGTGCGAGGTTTTGTGGGATGCGCATGCGCAGGTTTTGTGGGATGCGCATGCGCAGATTTTTTGGGATGCGCATGCGCAGGTTTTTTGGGATGCGCATGGCTAGTCGAGCAAAAACACGTGCGAGAGGATGCATCCCGCAGGCTAGTCGAGTAAAAACTCGTGCGAGACGATGCATCCCGCAGGCTAGTCGAGTATAAACACGTGCGAGAGGATGCATCCCGCAGGCTAGTCGAGTAAAAACACGTGCGAGAGGATGCATCCCGCAGGCTAGTCGAGCAAAAACACGTGCGAGAGGATGCATCCCGCAGGCTAGTCGAGTAAAAACACGTGCGAAAGGATGCATCCCGCAGGCTAGTCGAGCACAAACACGTGCGAGGTTTTGTGGGATGCGCATGCGCAGGTTTTGTGGGATACGCATGCG
The DNA here is from genome assembly GCF_051020765.1 of Lasioglossum baleicum. Taxonomy (NCBI): domain Eukaryota; kingdom Metazoa; phylum Arthropoda; class Insecta; order Hymenoptera; family Halictidae; genus Lasioglossum; species Lasioglossum baleicum. The sequence goes on along the minus strand of NW_027469147.1, from coordinate 349,811 downwards.
CAGATTTTTTGGGATGCGCATGCGCAGGTTTTTTGGGATGCGCATGGCTAGTCGAGCAAAAACACGTGCGAGAGGATGCATCCCGCAGGCTAGTCGAGTAAAAACACGTGCGAGACGATGCATCCCGCAGGCTAGTCGAGTATAAACACGTGCGAGAGGATGCATCCCGCAGGCTAGTCGAGTAAAAACACGTGCGAGGTTTTGTGGGATGCGCATGCGCAAGTTTTTTGGGATGCGCATGGCTAGTCGAGCAAAAACACGTGCGAGAGGATGCATCCCGCAGGCTAGCCGAGCAAAAACACGTGCGAGAGGATGCATCCCGCAGGCTAGTCGAGTAAAAACACGTGCGAGGTTTTGTGGGATGCGCATGCGCAGGTTTTGTGGGATGCGCATGCGCAGGTTTTTTGGGATGCGCATGTGCAGGTTTTTTGGGATGCGCATGGCTAGTCGAGCAAAAACACGTGCGAGAGGATGCATCCCGCAGGCTAGTCGAGTAAAAACACGTGCGAGAGGATGCATCCCGCAGGCTAGTCGAGTAAAAACACGTGCGAGGTTTTGTGGGATGCGCATACGCAGGTTTTGTGGGATGCGCATGCGCAGGTTTTTTGGGATGCGCATGCGCAGGTTTTTTGGGATGCGCATGGCTAGTCGAGCAAAAACACGTGCGAGAGGATGCATCCCGCAGGGTAGTCGAGTAAAAACACGTGCGAGAGGATGCATCCCGCAGGCTAGTCGAGCAAAAACACGTGCGAGAGGATGCATCCCGCATGCTAGTCGAGCAAAAACCCGTGCGAGAGGATGCATCCCGCAGGCTAGTCGAGTAAAAACACGTGCGAGAGGATGCATCCCGCAGGCTAGTCGAGCACAAACACGTGCGAGTGAATGCATCCCGCAGGCTAGTCGAGCAAAAACACGTGCGAGAGGATGCATCCCGCAGGCTAGTCGAGTAAAAACACGTGCGAGACGATGCATCCCGCAGGCTAGTCGAGTAAAAACACGTGCGAGAGGATGCATCCCGCAGGCTAGTCGAGTAGAAACACGTGCGAGAGGATGCATCCCGCAGGCTAGTCGAGTAAAAACACGTGCGAGAGGATGCATCCCGCAGGCTAGTCGAGTAAAAACACGTGCGAGGTTTTGTGGGATGCGCATGCGCAGGTTTTGTGGGATGCGCATGCGCAGGTTTTTTGGGATGCGCATGCGCAGGTTTTTTGGGATGCGCATGCCTAGTCGAGCAAAAACACGTGCGAGAGGATGCATCCCGCAGGCTAGTCGAGCAAAAACACGTGCGAGAGGATGCATCCCGCTGGCTAGTCGAGTAAAGCACGTGCGAGAGGATGCATCCCGCAGGCTAGTCGAGTAAAAACACGTCCGAGGTTTTGTGGGATGCGCATGCGCAGGTTTTATGGGATGCGCATGGCTAGTCGAGCAAAAACACGTGCGAGAGGATGCATCCCGCAGGGTAGTCGAGTAAAAACACGTGCGAGAGGATGCATCCCGCAGGCTAGTCGAGTAAAAACACGTGCGAGGTTTTGTGGGATGCGCATGCGCAGGTTTTGTGGGATGCGCATGCGCAGGTTTTGTGGGATGCGCATGCGCAGGTTTTTTGGGATGCGCACGGCCAGTCGAGCAAAAACACGTGCGAGAGGATGCATCCCCCAAGGGTAGTCGAGTAAAAACACGTGCGAGAGGATGCATCCCGCAGGCTAGTCGAGTAAAAACACGTGCGAGAGGATGCATCCCGCAGGCTAGTCGAGCAAAAACACGTGCGAGAGGATGCATCCCGCAGGCTAGTCGAGCAAAAACACGTGCGAGAGGATGCATCCCGCAGGCTAGTCGAGCAAAAACACGTGCGAGAGGATGCATCCCGCAGGCTAGTCGAGTAAAAACACGTGCGAGAGGATGCATCCTGCAGGCTAGTCGAGTAAAAACACGTGCGAGAGGATGCATCCCGCAGGCTAGTCGAGTAAAAACACGTGCGAGAGGATGCATCCCGCAGGCTAGTCGAGTAAAAACACGTGCAAGAGGATGCTTCCCGCAGGCTAGTCGAGTAAAAACACGTGTGAGAGGATGCATCCCGCAGGCTAGTCGAGTAAAAACACGTGCGAGAGGATGCATCCCGCAGGCTAGTCGAGTAAAAACACGCGCAAGAGGATGCTTCCCGCAGGCTAGTCGAGTAAAAACACGTGCGAGAGGATGCATCCCGCAGGGTAGTCGAGTAAAAACACGTGCGAGAGGATGCTTCCCGCAGGCTAGTCGAGTAAAAACACGTGCGAGAGGATGCATCCCGAATGCTAGTCGAGTAAAAACACGTGCAAGAGGATGCTTCCCGCAGGCTAGTCGAGTAAAAACACGTGCGAGAGGATGCATCCCGCAGGCTAGTCGAGTAAAAACACGTGCGAGAGGATGCGTCCCGCAGGCTAGTCGAGCAAAAACACGTGCGAGAGGATGCATCCCGCAGGCTAGTCGAGCAAAAACACGTGCGAGAGGATGCATCCCGCAGGCTAGTCGAGCAAAAACACGTGCGAGAGGATGTATCCCGCAGGCTAGTGGAGTAAAAACACGTGCGGGAGGATGCATCCCGCAGGCTAGTCGAGTAAAAACACGTGCGAGAGGATGCATCCAGCAGGCTAGTCGAGCAAAAACACGTGCGAGAGGATGCATCCCGCAGGCTAGTCGAGTAAAAACACGTGCGAGAGGATGAATCCCGCAGGCTAGTCGAGTAAAAACACGTGCGAGAGGATGCATCCCGCAGGCTAGTCGAGCAAAAACACGTGCGAGACGATGCATCCCGCAGGCTAGTCGAGTAAAAACACGTGCGTGAGGATGCATCCCGCAGGCTAGTCGAGTAAAAACACGTGCGAGAGGATGCATCCCGCAGGCTAGTCGAGTAAAAACACGTGCGAGGTTTTGTGGGATGCGCATGCGCAGGTTTTGTGGGATGCGCATGGCTAGTCGAGCAAAAACACGTGCGACAGGATGCATCCCGCAGGCTAGCCGAGCAAAAACACGTGCGAGAGGATGCATCCCGCAGGCTAGTCGATTAAAAACACGTGCGAGGTTTTGTGGGATGCGCATGCGCAGGTTTTGTGGGATGCGCATGCGCAGGTTTTTTGGGATGCGCATGTGCAGGTTTTTTGGGATGCGCATGGCTAGTCGAGCAAAAACACGTGCGAGAGGATGCATCCCGCAGGCTAGTCGAGTAAAAACACGTGCGAGACGATGCATCCCGCAGGCTAGTCGAGTATAAACACGTGCGAGAGGATGCATCCCGCAGGCTAGTCGAGTAAAAACACGTGCGAGAGGATGCATCCCGCAGGCTAGTCGAGCAAAAACACGTGCGAGAGGATGCATCCCGCAGGCTAGTCGAGTAAAAACACGTGCGAAAGGATGCATCCCGCAGGCTAGTCGAGCACAAACACGTGCGAGGTTTTGTGGGATGCGCATGCGCAGGTTTTTTGGGATGCGCATGGCTAGTCGAGCAAAAACACGTGCGAGAGGATGCATCCCGCAGGCTAGTCGAGTAAAAACACGTGCGAGACGATGCATCCCGCAGGCTAGTCGAGTATAAACACGTGCGAGAGGATGCATCCCGCAGGCTAGTCGAGTAAAAACACGTGCGAGGTTTTGTGGGATGCGCATGCGCAGGTTTTTTGGGATGCGCATGGCTAGTCGAGCAAAAACACGTGCGAGAGGATGCATCCCGCAGGCTAGCCGAGCAAAAACACGTGCGAGAGGATGCATCCCGCAGGCTAGTCGAGTAAAAACACGTGCGAGGTTTTGTGGGATGCGCATGCGCAGGTTTTGTGGGATGCACATGCGCAGGTTTTTTGGGATGCGCATGTGCAGGTTTTTTGGGATGCGCATGGCTAGTCGAGCAAAAACACGTGCGAGAGGATGCATCCCGCAGGCTAGTCGAGTAAAAACACGTGCGAGAGGATGCATCCCGCAGGCTAGTCGAGTAAAAACACGTGCGAGGTTTTGTGGGATGCGCATACGCAGGTTTTGTGGGATGCGCATGCGCAGGTTTTTTGGGATGCGCATGCGCAGGTTTTTTGGGATGCGCATGCGCAGGTTTTTTGGGATGCGCATGGCTAGTCGAGCAAAAACACGTGCGAGAGGATGCATCCCGCAGGGTAGTCGAGTAAAAACACGTGCGAGAGGATGCATCCCGCAGGCTAGTCGAGTAAAAACACGTGCGAGGTTTTGTGGGATGCGCATGCGCAGGTTTTGTGGGATGCGCATGCGCAGGTTTTGTGGGATGCGCATGCGCAGGTTTTTTGGGATGCGCACGGCTAGTCGAGCAAAAACACGTGCGAGAGGATGCATCCCGCAGGGTAGTCGAGTAAAAACACGTGCGAGAGGATGCATCCCGCAGGCTAGTCGAGTAAAAACACGTGCGAGAGGATGCATCCCGCAGGCTAGTCGAGCAAAAACACGTGCGAGAGGATGCATCCCGCAGGCTAGTCGAGCAAAAACACGTGCGAGAGGATGCATCCCGCAGGCTAGTCGAGCAAAAACACGTGCGAGAGGATGCATCCCGCAGGCTAGTCGAGTAAAAACACGTGCGAGAGGATGCATCCTGCAGGCTAGTCGAGTAAAAACACGTGCGAGAGGATGCATCCCGCAGGCTAGTCGAGTAAAAACACGTGCGAGAGGATGCATCCCGCAGGCTAGTCGAGTAAAAACACGTGCAAGAGGATGCATCCCGCAGGCTAGTCGAGTAAAAACACGTGTGAGAGGATGCATCCCGCAGGCTAGTCGAGTAAAAACACGTGCGAGAGGATGCATCCCGCAGGCTAGTCGAGTAAAAACACGTGCAAGAGGATGCTTCCCGCAGGCTAGTCGAGTAAAAACACGTGCGAGAGGATGCATCCCGCAGGCTAGTCGAGTAAAAACACGTGCGAGAGGATGCTTCCCGCAGGCTAGTCGAGTAAAAACACGTGCGAGAGGATGCATCCCGCATGCTAGTCGAGTAAAAACACGTGCAAGAGGATGCTTCCCGCAGGCTAGTCGAGTAAAAACACGTGCGAGAGGATGCATCCCGCAGGCTAGTCGAGTAAAAACACGTGCGAGAGGATGCGTCCCGCAGGCTAGTCGAGCAAAAACACGTGCGAGAGGATGCATCCCGCAGGCTAGTCGAGCAAAAACACGTGCGATAGGATGCATCCCGCAGGCTAGTCGAGCAAAAACACGTGCGAGAGGATGTATCCCGCAGGCTAGTGGAGTAAAAACACGTGCGGGAGGATGCATCCCGCAGGCTAGTCGAGTAAAAACACGTGCGAGAGGATGCATCCAGCAGGCTAGTCGAGCAAAAACACGTGCGAGAGGATGCATCCCGCAGGCTAGTCGAGTAAAAACACGTGCGAGAGGATGAATCCCGCAGGCTAGTCGAGTAAAAACACGTGCGAGAGGATGCATCCCGCAGGCTAGTCGAGCAAAAACACGTGCGAGACGATGCATCCCGCAGGCTAGTCGAGTAAAAACACGTGCGTGAGGATGCATCCCGCAGGCTAGTCGAGTAAAAACACGTGCGAGAGGATGCATCCCGCAGGCTAGTCGAGTAAAAACACGTGCGAGGTTTTGTGGGATGCGCATGCGCAGGTTTTGTGGGATGCGCATGGCTAGTCGAGCAAAAACACGTGCGACAGGATGCATCCCGCAGGCTAGCCGAGCAAAAACACGTGCGAGAGGATGCATCCCGCAGGCTAGTCGATTAAAAACACGTGCGAGGTTTTGTGGGATGCGCATGCGCAGGTTTTGTGGGATGCGCATGCGCAGGTTTTTTGGGATGCGCATGTGCAGGTTTTTTGGGATGCGCATGGCTAGTCGAGCAAAAACACGTGCGAGAGGATGCATCCCGCAGGCTAGTCGAGTAAAAACACGTGCGAGAGGATGCATCCCGCAGGCTAGTCGAGTAAAAACACGTGCGAGGTTTTGTGGGATGCGCATACGCAGGTTTTGTGGGATGCGCATGCGCAGGTTTTTTGGGATGCGCATGCGCAGGTTTTTTGGGATGCGCATGGCTAGTCGAGCAAAAACACGTGCGAGAGGATGCATCCCGCAGGGTAGTCGAGTAAAAATACGTGCGAGAGGATGCATCCCGCAGGCTAGTCGAGCAAAAACACGTGCGAGAGGATGCATCCTGCAGGCTAGTCGAGCAAAAACCCGTGCGAGAGGATGCATCCCGCAGGCTAGTCGAGTAAAAACACGTGCGAGAGGATGCATCCCGCATGCTAGTCGAGTAAAAACACGTGCAAGAGGATGCTTCCCGCAGGCTAGTCGAGTAAAAACACGTGCGAGAGGATGCATCCCGCAGGCTAGTCGAGTAAAAACACGTGCGAGAGGATGCGTCCCGCAGGCTAGTCGAGCAAAAACACGTGCGAGAGGATGCATCCCGCAGGCTAGTCGAGTAAAAACACGTGCAAGAGGATGCTTCCCGCAGGCTAGTCGAGTAAAAACACGTGCGAGAGGATGCATCCCGCAGGCTAGTCGAGTAAAAACACGTGCGAGAGGATGCTTCCCGCAGGCTAGTCGAGTAAAAACACGTGCGAGAGGATGCATCCCGCATGCTAGTCGAGTAAAAACACGTGCAAGAGGATGCTTCCCGCAGGCTAGTCGAGTAAAAACACGTGCGAGAGGATGCATCCCGCAGGCTAGTCGAGTAAAAACACGTGCGAGAGGATGCGTCCCGCAGGCTAGTCGAGCAAAAACACGTGCGAGAGGATGCATCCCGCAGGCTAGTCGAGCAAAAACACGTGCGATAGGATGCATCCCGCAGGCTAGTCGAGCAAAAACACGTGCGAGAGGATGTATCCCGCAGGCTAGTGGAGTAAAAACACGTGCGGGAGGATGCATCCCGCAGGCTAGTCGAGTAAAAACACGTGCGAGAGGATGCATCCAGCAGGCTAGTCGAGCAAAAACACGTGCGAGAGGATGCATCCCGCAGGCTAGTCGAGTAAAAACACGTGCGAGAGGATGAATCCCGCAGGCTAGTCGAGTAAAAACACGTGCGAGAGGATGCATCCCGCAGGCTAGTCGAGCAAAAACACGTGCGAGACGATGCATCCCGCAGGCTAGTCGAGTAAAAACACGTGCGTGAGGATGCATCCCGCAGGCTAGTCGAGTAAAAACACGTGCGAGAGGATGCATCCCGCAGGCTAGTCGAGTAAAAACACGTGCGAGGTTTTGTGGGATGCGCATGCGCAGGTTTTGTGGGATGCGCATGGCTAGTCGAGCAAAAACACGTGCGACAGGATGCATCCCGCAGGCTAGCCGAGCAAAAACACGTGCGAGAGGATGCATCCCGCAGGCTAGTCGATTAAAAACACGTGCGAGGTTTTGTGGGATGCGCATGCGCAGGTTTTGTGGGATGCGCATGCGCAGGTTTTTTGGGATGCGCATGTGCAGGTTTTTTGGGATGCGCATGGCTAGTCGAGCAAAAACACGTGCGAGAGGATGCATCCCGCAGGCTAGTCGAGTAAAAACACGTGCGAGAGGATGCATCCCGCAGGCTAGTCGAGTAAAAACACGTGCGAGGTTTTGTGGGATGCGCATACGCAGGTTTTGTGGGATGCGCATGCGCAGGTTTTTTGGGATGCGCATGCGCAGGTTTTTTGGGATGCGCATGCGCAGGTTTTTTGGGATGCGCATGGCTAGTCGAGCAAAAACACGTGCGAGAGGATGCATCCCGCAGGGTAGTCGAGTAAAAATACGTGCGAGAGGATGCATCCCGCAGGCTAGTCGAGCAAAAACACGTGCGAGAGGATGCATCCTGCAGGCTAGTCGAGCAAAAACCCGTGCGAGAGGATGCATCCCGCAGGCTAGTCGAGTAAAAACACGTGCGAGAGGATGCATCCCGCAGGCTAGTCGAGCACAAACACGTGCGAGTGAATGCATCCCGCAGGCTAGTCGAGCAAAAACACGTGCGAGAGGATGCATCCCGCAGGCTAGACGAGTAAAAACACGTGCGAAAGGATGCATCCCGCAGGCTAGTCGAGCAAAAACACGTGCGAGAGGATGCATCCCGCATGCTAGTCGAGTAAAAACACGTGCGAAAGGATGCATCCCGCAGGCTAGTCGAGCACAAACACGTGCGAGGTTTTGTGGGATGCGCATGCGCAGGTTTTGTGGGATGCGCATGCGCAGATTTTTTGGGATGCGCATGCGCCGGTTTTTTGGGATGCGCATGGCTAGTCGAGCAAAAACACGTGCGAGAGGATGCATCCCGCAGGCTAGTCGAGTAAAAACACGTGCGAGACGATGCATCCCGCAGGCTAGTCGAGTAAAAACACGTGCGAGAGGATGCATCCCGCAGGCTAGTCGAGTAGAAACACGTGCGAGAGGATGCATCCCGCAGGCTAGTCGAGTAAAAACACGTGCGAGAGGATGCATCCCGCAATCTAGTCGAGTAAAAACACGTGCGAGGTTTTGTGGGATGCGCATGCGCAGGTTTTGTGGGATGCGCATGCGCAGGTTTTTTGGGATGCGCATGCCTAGTCGAGCAAAAACACGTGCGAGAGGATGCATCCCGCAGGCTAGTCGAGCAAAAACACGTGCGAGAGGATGCATCCCGCTGGCTAGTCGAGTAAAGCACGTGCGAGAGGATGCACCCCGCAGGCTAGTCGAGTAAAAACACGTGCGAGGTTTTGTGGGATGCGCATGCGCAGGTTTTGTGGGATGCGCATGCGCAGGTTTTATGGGATGCGCATGGCTAGTCGAGCAAAAACACGTGCGAGAGGATGCATCCCGCAGGGTACTCGAGTAAAAACACGTGCGAGAGGATGCATCCCGCAGGCTAGTCGAGTAAAAACACGTGCGAGGTTTTGTGGGATGCGCATGCGCAGGTTTTGTGGGATGCGCATGCGCAGGTTTTTTGGGATGCGCATGGCTAGTCGAGCAAAAACACGTGCGAGAGGATGCATCCCGAAGGGTAGTCGAGTAAAAACACGTGCGAGAGGATGCATCCCGCAGGCTAGTCGAGTAAAAACACGTGCGAGAGGATGCATCCCGCAGGCTTGTCGAGCAAAAACACGTGCGAGAGGATGCATCCCGCAGGCTAGTCGAGTAAAAACACGTGCGAGAGGATGCATCCTGCAGGCTAGTCGAGTAAAAACACGTGCGAGAGGATGCATCCCGCAGGCTAGTCGAGTAAAAACACGTGCGAGAGGATGCATCCCGCAGGCTAGTCGAGTAAAAACACGTGCGAGAGGATGCATCCCGCAGGCTAGTCGAGTAAAAACACGTGCGAGAGGATGCATCCCGCAGGCTAGTCGAGTAAAAACACGTGCAAGAGGATGCTTCCCGCAGGCTAGTCGAGTAAAAACACGTGCGAGAGGATGCATCCCGCAGGCTAGTCGAGTAAAAACACGTGCGAGAGGATGCATCCCGCAGGCTAGTCGAGTAAAAACACGTGCGAGGTTTTGTGGGATGCGCATGCGCAGGTTTTGTGGGATGCGCATGCGCAGGTTTTATGGGATGCGCATGGCTAGTCGAGCAAAAACACGTGCGAGAGGATGCATCCCGCAGGCTAGTCGAGTAAAAACACGTGCGAGGTTTTGTGGGATGCGCATGCGCAGGTTTTGTGGGATGCGCATGCGCAGGTTTTGTGGGATGCGCATGCGCAGGTTTTTTGGGATGCGCATGGCTAGTCGTGCAAAAACACGTGCGAGAGGATGCATCCCGCAGGGTAGTCGAGTAAAAACACGTGCGAGAGGATGCATCCCGCAGGCTAGTCGAGTAAAAACACGTGCGAGAGGATGCATCCCGCAGGCTAGTCGAGCAAAAACACGTGCGAGAGGATGCATCCCGCAGGCTAGTCGAGTAAAAACACGTGCGAGAGGATGCATCCTGCAGGCTAGTCGAGTAAAAACACGTGCGAGAGGATGCATCCCGCAGGCTAGTCGAGTATAAACACGTGCGAGAGGATGCATCCCGCAGGCTAGTCGAGTAAAAACACGTGCGAGAGGATGCATCCCGCAGGCTAGTCGAGTAAAAACACGTGCGAGACGATGCATCCCGCAGGCTAGTCGAGTAAAAACACGTGCAAGAGGATGCTTCCCGCAGGCTAGTCGAGTAAAAACACGTGCGAGAGGATGCATCCCGCAGGCTAGTCGAGTAAAAACACGTGCGAGAGGATGCATCCCGCAGGCTAGTCGAGTAAAAACACGTGCAAGAGGATGCTTCCCGCAGGCTAGTCGAGTAAAAACACGTGCGAGAGGATGCATCCCGCAGGCTAGTCGAGTAAAAACACGTGCGAGAGGATGCTTCCCGCAGGCTAGTCGAGTAAAAACACGTGCGAGAGGATGCATCCCGCATGCTAGTCGAGTAAAAACACGTGCAAGAGGATGCTTCCCGCAGGCTAGTCGAGTAAAAACACGTGCGAGAGGATGCATCCCGCAGGCTAGTCGAGTAAAAACACGTGCGAGAGGATGCGTCCCGCAGGCTAGTCGAGCAAAAACACGTGCGAGAGGATGCATCCCGCAGGCTAGTCGAGCACAAACACGTGCGAGGTTTTGTGGGATGCGCATGCGCAGGTTTTGTGGGATGCGCATGCGCAGATTTTTTGGGATGCGCATGCGCCGGTTTTTTGGGATGCGCATGGCTAGTCGAGCAAAAACACGTGCGAGAGGATGCATCCCGCAGGCTAGTCGAGTAAAAACACGTGCGAGACGATGCATCCCGCAGGCTAGTCGAGTAAAAACACGTGCGAGAGGATGCATCCCGCAGGCTAGTCGAGTAGAAACACGTGCGAGAGGATGCATCCCGCAGGCTAGTCGAGTAAAAACACGTGCGAGAGGATGCATCCCGCAATCTAGTCGAGTAAAAACACGTGCGAGGTTTTGTGGGATGCGCAAGCGCAGGTTTTGTGGGATGCGCATGCGCAGGTTTTGTGGGATGCGCATGCGCAGATTTTTTGGGATGCGCATGCGCCGGTTTTTTGGGATGCGCATGGCTAGTCGAGCAAAAACACGTGCGAGAGGATGCATCCCGCAGGCTAGTCGAGTAAAAACACGTGCGAGACGATGCATCCCGCAGGCTAGTCGAGTAAAAACACGTGCGAGAGGATGCATCCCGCAGGCTAGTCGAGTAGAAACACGTGCGAGAGGATGCATCCCGCAGGCTAGTCGAGTAAAAACACGTGCGAGAGGATGCATCCCGCAATCTAGTCGAGTAAAAACACGTGCGAGGTTTTGTGGGATGCGCAAGCGCAGGTTTTGTGGGATGCGCATGCGCAGGTTTTTTGGGATGCGCATGCGCAGGTTTTTTGGGATGCGCATGCCTAGTCGAGCAAAAACACGTGCGAGAGGATGCATCCCGCAGGCTAGTCGAGCAAAAACACGTGCGAGAGGATGCATCCCGCTGGCTAGTCGAGTAAAGCACGTGCGAGAGGATGCACCCCGCAGGCTAGTCGAGTAAAAACACGTGCGAGGTTTTGTGGGATGCGCATGCGCAGGTTTTGTGGGATGCGCATGCGCAGGTTTTATGGGATGCGCATGGCTAGTCGAGCAAAAACACGTGCGAGAGGATGCATCCCGCAGGGTAGTCGAGTAAAAACACGTGCGAGAGGATGCATCCCGCAGGCTAGTCGAGTAAAAACACGTGCGAGGTTTTGTGGGATGCGCATGCGCAGGTTTTGTGGGATGCGCATGCGCAGGTTTTTTGGGATGCGCATGGCTAGTCGAGCAAAAACACGTGCGAGAGGATGCATCCCGCTGGCTAGTCGAGTAAAGCACGTGCGAGAGGATGCATCCCGCAGGCTAGTCGAGTAAAAACACGTCCGAGGTTTTGTGGGATGCGCATGCGCAGGTTTTATGGGATGCGCATGGCTAGTCGAGCAAAAACACGTGCGAGAGGATGCATCCCGCAGGGTAGTCGAGTAAAAACACGTGCGAGAGGATGCATCCCGCAGGCTAGTCGAGTAAAAACACGTGCGAGGTTTTGTGGGATGCGCATGCGCAGGTTTTGTGGGATGCGCATGCGCAGGTTTTTTGGGATGCGCATGCGCAGGTTTTTTGGGATGCGCACGGCTAGTCGAGCAAAAACACGTGCGAGAGGATGCATCCCGCAGGGTAGTCGAGTAAAAACACGTGCGAGAGGATGCATCCCGCAGGCTAGTCGAGTAAAAACACGTGCGAGAGGATGCATCCCGCAGGCTAGTCGAGCAAAAACACGTGCGAGAGGATGCATCCCGCAGGCTAGTCGAGCAAAAACACGTGCGAGAGGATGCATCCCGCAGGCTAGTCGAGCAAAAACACGTGCGAGAGGATGCATCCCGCAGGCTAGTCGAGTAAAAACACGTGCGAGAGGATGCATCCTGCAGGCTAGTCGAGTAAAAACACGTGCGAGAGGATGCATCCCGCAGGCTAGTCGAGTAAAAACACGTGCGAGAGGATGCATCCCGCAGGCTAGTCGAGTAAAAACACGTGCAAGAGGATGCTTCCCGCAGGCTAGTCGAGTAAAAACACGTGTGAGAGGATGCATCCCGCAGGCTAGTCGAGTAAAAACACGTGCGAGAGGATGCATCCCGCAGGCTAGTCGAGTAAAAACACGTGCAAGAGGATGCTTCCCGCAGGCTAATCGAGTAAAAACACGTGCGAGAGGATGCATCCCGCAGGCTAGTCGAGTAAAAACACGTGCGAGAGGATGCATCCCGCAGGCTAGTCGAGTAAAAACACGTGCGAGAGGATGCATCCCGCAGGCTAGTCGAGTAAAAACACGTGCAAGAGGATGCTTCCCGCAGGCTAGTCGAGTAAAAACACGTGCGAGAGGATGCATCCCGCAGGCTAGTCGAGTAAAAACACGTGCGAGAGGATGCATCCCGCAGGCTAGTCGAGTAAAAACACGTGCGAGGTTTTGTGGGATGCGCATGCGCAGGTTTTGTGGGATGCGCATGCGCAGGTTTTATGGGATGCGCATGGCAAGACGAGCAAAAACACGTGCGAGAGGATGCATCCCGTAGGGTAGTCGAGTAAAAACACGTGCGAGAGGATGCATCCCGCAGGCTAGTCGAGTAAAAACACGTGCGAGGTTTTGTGGGATGCGCATGCGCAGGTTTTGTGGGATGCGCATGCGCAGGTTTTGTGGGATGCGCATGCGCAGGTTTTTTGGGATGCGCATGGCTAGTCGAGCAAAAACACGTGCGAGAGGATGCATCCCGCAGGGTAGTCGAGTAAAAACACGTGCGAGAGGATGCATCCCGCAGGCTAGTCGAGTAAAAACACGTGCGAGAGGATGCATCCCGCAGGCTAGTCGAGCAAAAACACGTGCGAGAGGATGCATCCCGCAGGCTAGTCGAGTAAAAACACGTGCGAGAGGATGCATCCTGCAGGCTAGTCGAGTAAAAACACGTGCGAGAGGATGCATCCCGCAGGCTAGTCGAGTAAAAACACGTGCGAGAGGATGCATCCCGCAGGCTAGTCGAGTAAAAACACGTGCGAGAGGATGCATCCCGCAGGCTAGTCGAGTAAAAACACGTGCGAGACGATGCATCCCGCAGGCTAGTCGAGTAAAAACACGTGCAAGAGGATGCTTCCCGCAGGCTAGTCGAGTAAAAACACGTGCGAGAGGATGCATCCCGCAGGCTAGTCGAGTAAAAACACGTGCGAGAGGATGCATCCCGCAGGCTAGTCGAGTAAAAACACGTGCAAGAGGATGCTTCCCGCAGGCTAGTCGAGTAAAAACACGTGCGAGAGGATGCATCCCGCAGGGTAGTCGAGTAAAAACACGTGCGAGAGGATGCTTCCCGCAGGCTAGTCGAGTAAAAACACGTGCGAGAGGATGCATCCCGCAGGCTAGTCGAGTAAAAACACGTGCGAGAGGATGCGTCCCGCAGGCTAGTCGAGCAAAAACACGTGCGAGAGGATGCATCCCGCAGGCTAGTCGAGCAAAAACACGTGCGAGAGGATGCATCCCGCAGGCTAGTCGAGCAAAAACACGTGCGAGAGGATGTATCCCGCAGACTAGTGGAGTAAAAACACGTGCGGGAGGATGCATCCCGCAGGCTAGTCGAGTAAAAACACGTGCGAGAGGATGCATCCAGCAGGCTAGTCGAGCAAAAACACGTGCGAGAGGATGCATCCCGCAGGCTAGTCGAGTAAAAACACGTGCGAGAGGATGCATCCCGCAGGCTAGTCGAGTAAAAACACGTGCGAGGTTTTGTGGGATGCGCATGCGCACGTTTTGTGGGATGCGCATGCGCAGGTTTTTTGGGATGCGCATGCCTAGTCGAGCAAAAACACGTGCGAGAGGATGCATCCCGCAGGCTAGTCGAGCAAAAACACGTGCGAGAGGATGCATCCCGCAGGCTAGTCGAGTAAAAACACGTGCGAGAGGATGCATCCCGCAGGCTAGTCGAGTAAAAACACGTGCGAGAGGATGCATCCCGCAGGCTAGTCGAGTAAAAACACGTGCGAGGTTTTGTGGGATGCGCATGCGCAGGTTTTTTGGGATGCGCATGGCTAGTCGAGCAAAAACACGTGCGAGAGGATGCATCCCGCAGGCTAGTCGAGTAAAAACACGTGCGAGAGGATGCATCCTGCAGGCTAGTCGAGTAAAAACACGTGCGAGAGGATGCATCCCGCAGGCTAGTCGATTAAAAACACGTGCGAGAGGATGCATCCTGCAGGCTAGTCGAGTAAAAACACGTGCGAGGTTTTGTGGGATGCGCATGCGCAGGTTTTGTGGGATGCGCATGCGCAGGTTTTGTGGGATGCGCATGCGCAGGTTTTATGGGATGCGCATGGCTAGCCGAGCAAAAACACGTGCGAGAGGATGCATCCCGCAGGGTAGTCGAGTAAAAACACGTGCAAGAGGATGCTTCCCGCAGGCTAGTCGAGTAAAAACACGTGCGAGAGGATGCATCCCGCAGGCTAGTCGAGCAAAAACACGTGCGAGAGGATGCATCCCGCAGGCTAGTCGAGCAAAAACACGTGCGAGAGGATGCATCCCGCAGGCTAGTCGAGCAAAAACACGTGCGAGAGGATGCATCCCGCAGGCTAGTCGAGTAAAAACACGTGCGAGAGGATGCTTCCCGCAGGCTAGTCGAGTAAAAACACGTGCGAGAGGATGCATCCCGCATGCTAGTCGAGTAAAAACACGTGCAAGAGGATGCTTCCCGCAGGCTAGTCGAGTAAAAACACGTGCGAGAGGATGCATCCCGCAGGCTAGTCGAGTAAAAACACGTGCGAGAGGATGCGTCCCGCAGGCTAGTCGAGCAAAAACACGTGCGAGAGGATGCATCCCGCAGGCTAGTCGAGCAAAAACACGTGCGAGAGGATGCATCCCGCAGGCTAGTCGAGCAAAAACACGTGCGAGAGGATGTATCCCGCAGACTAGTGGAGTAAAAACACGTGCGGGAGGATGCATCCCGCAGGCTAGTCGAGTAAAAACACGTGCGAGAGGATGCATCCAGCAGGCTAGTCGAGCAAAAACACGTGCGAGAGGATGCATCCCGCAGGCTAGTCGAGTAAAAACACGTGCGAGGGGATGCATCCCGCAGGCTAGTCGAGTAAAAACACGTGCGAGGTTTTGTGGGATGCGCATGCGCACGTTTTGTGGGATGCGCATGCGCAGGTTTTTTGGGATGCGCATGCCTAGTCGAGCAAAAACACGTGCGAGAGGATGCATCCCGCAGGCTAGTCGAGCAAAAACACGTGCGAGAGGATGCATCCCGCAGGCTAGTCGAGTAAAAACACGTGCGAGAGGATGCATCCCGCAGGCTAGTCGAGTAAAAACACGTGCGAGGGGATGCATCCCGCAGGCTAGTCGAGTAAAAACACGTGCGAGGTTTTGTGGGATGCGCATGCGCAGGTTTTTTGGGATGCGCATGGCTAGTCGAGCAAAAACACGTGCGAGAGGATGCATCCCGCAGGCTAGTCGAGTAAAAACACGTGCGAGAGGATGCATCCTGCAGGCTAGTCGAGTAAAAACACGTGCGAGAGGATGCATCCCGCAGGCTAGTCGAGTAAAAACACGTGCGAGAGGATGCATCCTGCAGGCTAGTCGAGTAAAAACACGTGCGAGGTTTTGTGGGATGCGCATGCGCAGGTTTTGTGGGATGCGCATGCGCAGGTTTTGTGGGATGCGCATGCGCAGGTTTTATGGGATGCGCATGGCTAGTCGAGCAAAAACACGTGCGAGAGGATGCATCCCGCAGGGTAGTCGAGTAAAAACACGTGCAAGAGGATGCTTCCCGCAGGCTAGTCGAGTAAAAACACGTGCGAGAGGATGCATCCCGCAGGCTAGTCGAGCAAAAACACGTGCGAGAGGATGCATCCCGCAGGCTAGTCGAGCAAAAACACGTGCGAGAGGATGCATCCCGCAGGCTAGTCGAGCAAAAACACGTGCGAGAGGATGCATCCCGCAGGCTAGTCGAGTAAAAACACGTGCGAGAGGATGCATCCTGCAGGCTAGTCGAGTAAAAACACGTGCGAGAGGATGCATCCCGCAGGCTAGTCGAGTAAAAACACGTGCGAGAGGATGCATCCCGCAGGGTAGTCGAGTAAAAACACGTGCGAGAGGATGCATCCCGCAGGCTAGTCGAGTAAAAACACGTGCGAGAGGATACATCCCGCAGGCTAGTCGAGCAAAAACACGTGCGAGAGGATGCATCCCGCAGTCTAGTCGAGTAGAAACACGTGCGAGAGGATGCATCCCGCAGGCTAGTCGAGCAAAAACACGTGCGAGAGGATGCATCCCGCAGGCTAGTCGAGGAAAAACACGTGCGAGAGGATGCATCCTGCAGGCTAGTCGAGTAAAAACACGTGCGAGAGGATGCATCCCGCAGGCTAGTCGAGTAAAAACACGTGCGAGAGGATGCTTCCCGCAGGCTAGTCGAGTAAAAACACGTGCGAGAGGATGCATCCCGCAGGCTAGTCGAGTAAAAACACGTGCGAGAGGATGCATCCCGCAGGCTAGTCGAGTAAAAACACGTGCAAGAGGATGCTTCCCGCAGGCTAGTCGAGTGAAAACACGTGCGAGAGGATGCATCCCGCAGGCTAGTCGAGTAAAAACACGTGCGAGAGGATGCTTCCCGCAGGCTAGTGGAGTAAAAACACGTGCAAGAGGATGCATCCCGCATGCTAGTCGAGTAAAAACACGTGCAAGAGGATGCTTCCCGCAGGCTAGTCGAGTAAAAACACGTGCGAGGGGATGCATCCCGCAGGCTAGTCGAGTAAAAACACGTGCGAGAGGATGCATCCCGCAGGCTAGTCGAGTAAAAACACGTGCAAGAGGATGCTTCCCGCAGGCTAGTCGAGTAAAAACACGTGCGAGAGGATGCATCCCGCAGGCTAGTCGAGTAAAAACACGTGCGAGAGGATGCTTCCCGCAGGCTAGTCGAGTAAAAACACGTGCGAGAGGATGCATCCCGCATGCTAGTCGAGTAAAAACACGTGCAAGAGGATGCTTCCCGCAGGCTAGTCGAGTAAAAACACGTGCGAGGGGATGCATCCCGCAGGCTAGTCGAGTAAAAACACGTGCGAGAGGATGCGTCCCGCAGGCTAGTCGAGCAAAAACACTTGCGAGAGGATGCATCCCGCAGGCTAGTCGAGCAAAAACACGTGCGAGAGGATGCATCCCGCAGGCTAGTCGAGCAAAAACACGTGCGAGAGGATGTATCCCGCAGGCTAGTGGAGTAAAAACACGTGCGGGAGGATGCATCCCGCAGGCTAGTCGAGTAAAAACACGTGCGAGAGGATGCATCCCGCAGGCTAGTCGAGGAAAAACACGTGCGAGAGGATGCATCCTGCAGGCTAGTCGAGTAAAAACACGTGCGAGAGGATGCATCCCGCAGGCTAGTCGAGTAAAAACACGTGCGAGAGGATGCTTCCCGCAGGCTAGTCGAGTAAAAACACGTGCGAGAGGATGCATCCCGCAGGCTAGTCGAGTAAAAACACGTGCGAGAGGATGCATCCCGCAGGCTAGTCGAGTAAAAACACGTGCAAGAGGATGCTTCCCGCAGGCTAGTCGAGTGAAAACACGTGCGAGAGGATGCATCCCGCAGGCTAGTCGAGTAAAAACACGTGCGAGAGGATGCTTCCCGCAGGCTAGTGGAGTAAAAACACGTGCAAGAGGATGCATCCCGCATGCTAGTCGAGTAAAAACACGTGCAAGAGGATGCTTCCCGCAGGCTAGTCGAGTAAAAACACGTGCGAGGGGATGCATCCCGCAGGCTAGTCGAGTAAAAACACGTGCGAGAGGATGCATCCTGCAGGCTAGTCGAGTAAAAACACGTGCGAGGTTTTGTGGGATGCGCATGCGCAGGTTTTGTGGGATGCGCATGCGCAGGTTTTGTGGGATGCGCATGCGCAGGTTTTATGGGATGCGCATGGCTAGTCGAGCAAAAACACGTGCGAGAGGATGCATCCCGCAGGGTAGTCGAGTAAAAACACGTGCAAGAGGATGCTTCCCGCAGGCTAGTCGAGTAAAAACACGTGCGAGAGGATGCATCCCGCAGGCTAGTAAAGCAAAAACACGTGCGAGAGGATGCATCCCGCAGGCTAGTCGAGCAAAAACACGTGCGAGAGGATGCATCCCGCAGGCTAGTCGAGCAAAAACACGTGCGAGAGGATGCATCCCGCAGGCTAGTCGAGTAAAAACACGTGCGAGAGGATGCATCCTGCAGGCTAGTCGAGTTAAAACACGTGCGAGAGGATGCATCCCGCAGGCTAGTCGAGTAAAAACACGTGCGAGAGGATGCATCCCGCAGGGTAGTCGAGTAAAAACACGTGCGAGAGGATGCATCCCGCAGGCTAGTCGAGTAAAAACACGTGCGAGAGGATGCATCCCGCAGGCTAGTCGAGCAAAAACACGTGCGAGAGGATGCATCCCGCAGTCTAGTCGAGTAGAAACACGTGCGAGAGGATGCATCCCGCAGGCTAGTCGAGCAAAAACACGTGCGAGAGGATGCATCCCGCAGGCTAGTCGAGTAAAAACACGTGCAAGAGGATGCTTCCCGCAGGCTAGTCGAGTAAAAACACGTGCGAGAGGATGCATCCCGCAGGCTAGTCGAGTAAAAACACGTGCGAGAGGATGCTTCCCGCAGGCTAGTCGAGTAAAAACACGTGCGAGAGGATGCATCCCGCATGCTAGTCGAGTAAAAACACGTGCAAGAGGATGCTTCCCGCAGGCTAGTCGAGTAAAAACACGTGCGAGAGGATGCATCCCGCAGGCTAGTCGAGTAAAAACACGTGCGAGAGGATGCGTCCCGCAGGCTAGTCGAGCAAAAACACGTGCGAGAGGATGCATCCCGCAGGCTAGTCGAGCAAAAACACGTGCGAGAGGATGCATCCCGCAGGCTAGTCGAGCAAAAACACGTGCGAGAGGATGTATCCCGCAGACTAGTGGAGTAAAAACACGTGCGGGAGGATGCATCCCGCAGGCTAGTCGAGTAAAAACACGTGCGAGAGGATGCATCCAGCAGGCTAGTCGAGCAAAAACACGTGCGAGAGGATGCATCCCGCAGGCTAGTCGAGTAAAAACACGTGCGAGAGGATGCATCCCGCAGGCTAGTCGAGTAAAAACACGTGCGAGGTTTTGTGGGATGCGCATGCGCACGTTTTGTGGGATGCGCATGCGCAGGTTTTTTGGGATGCGCATGCCTAGTCGAGCAAAAACACGTGCGAGAGGATGCATCCCGCAGGCTAGTCGAGCAAAAACACGTGCGAGAGGATGCATCCCGCAGGCTAGTCGAGTAAAAACACGTGCGAGAGGATGCATCCCGCAGGCTAGTCGAGTAAAAACACGTGCGAGGTTTTGTGGGATGCGCATGCGCAGGTTTTTTGGGATGCGCATGGCTAGTCGAGCAAAAACACGTGCGAGAGGATGCATCCCGCAGGCTAGTCGAGTAAAAACACGTGCGAGAGGATGCATCCTGCTGGCTAGTCGAGTAAAAACACGTGCGAGAGGATGCATCCCGCAGGCTAGTCGAGTAAAAACACGTGCGAGAGGATGCATCCTGCAGGCTAGTCGAGTAAAAACACGTGCGAGGTTTTGTGGGATGCGCATGCGCAGGTTTTGTGGGATGCGCATGCGCAGGTTTTGTGGGATGCGCATGCGCAGGTTTTATGGGATGCGCATGGCTAGTCGAGCAAAAACACGTGCGAGAGGATGCATCCCGCAGGGTAGTCGAGTAAAAACACGTGCAAGAGGATGCTTCCCGCAGGCTAGTCGAGTAAAAACACGTGCGAGAGGATGCATCCCGCAGGCTAGTCGAGCAAAAACACGTGCGAGAGGATGCATCCCGCAGGCTAGTCGAGCAAAAACACGTGCGAGAGGATGCATCCCGCAGGCTAGTCGAGCAAAAACACGTGCGAGAGGATGCATCCCGCAGGCTAGTCGAGTAAAAACACGTGCGAGAGGATGCATCCTGCAGGCTAGTCGAGTAAAAACACGTGCGAGAGGATGCATCCC
Source organism: Lasioglossum baleicum (assembly GCF_051020765.1). NCBI lineage: Eukaryota > Metazoa > Arthropoda > Insecta > Hymenoptera > Halictidae > Lasioglossum > Lasioglossum baleicum. The sequence continues at coordinate 329,402 of NW_027469147.1, read as the reverse complement.
GCAGGCTAGTCGAGTAAAAACACGTGCGAGAGGATGCATCCCGCAGGGTAGTCGAGTAAAAACACGTGCGAGAGGATGCATCCCGCAGGCTAGTCGAGTAAAAACACGTGCGAGAGGATGCATCCCGCAGGCTAGTCGAGCAAAAACACGTGCGAGAGGATGCATCCCGCAGTCTAGTCGAGTAGAAACACGTGCGAGAGGATGCATCCCGCAGGCTAGTCGAGCAAAAACACGTGCGAGAGGATGCATCCCGCAGGCTAGTCGAGGAAAAACACGTGCGAGAGGATGCATCCTGCAGGCTAGTCGAGTAAAAACACGTGCGAGAGGATGCATCCCGCAGGCTAGTCGAGTAAAAACACGTGCGAGAGGATGCTTCCCGCAGGCTAGTCGAGTAAAAACACGTGCGAGAGGATGCATCCCGCAGGCTAGTCGAGTAAAAACACGTGCGAGAGGATGCATCCCGCAGGCTAGTCGAGTAAAAACACGTGCAAGAGGATGCTTCCCGCAGGCTAGTCGAGTGAAAACACGTGCGAGAGGATGCATCCCGCAGGCTAGTCGAGTAAAAACACGTGCGAGAGGATGCTTCCCGCAGGCTAGTGGAGTAAAAACACGTGCAAGAGGATGCATCCCGCATGCTAGTCGAGTAAAAACACGTGCAAGAGGATGCTTCCCGCAGGCTAGTCGAGTAAAAACACGTGCGAGGGGATGCATCCCGCAGGCTAGTCGAGTAAAAACACGTGCGAGAGGATGCATCCCGCAGGCTAGTCGAGTAAAAACACGTGCAAGAGGATGCTTCCCGCAGGCTAGTCGAGTAAAAACACGTGCGAGAGGATGCATCCCGCAGGCTAGTCGAGTAAAAACACGTGCGAGAGGATGCTTCCCGCAGGCTAGTCGAGTAAAAACACGTGCGAGAGGATGCATCCCGCATGCTAGTCGAGTAAAAACACGTGCAAGAGGATGCTTCCCGCAGGCTAGTCGAGTAAAAACACGTGCGAGGGGATGCATCCCGCAGGCTAGTCGAGTAAAAACACGTGCGAGGGGATGCATCCCGCAGGCTAGTCGAGTAAAAACACGTGCGAGAGGATGCATCCCGCAGGCTAGTCGAGTAAAAACACGTGCAAGAGGATGCTTCCCGCAGGCTAGTCGAGTAAAAACACGTGCGAGAGGATGCATCCCGCAGGCTAGTCGAGTAAAAACACGTGCGAGAGGATGCTTTCCGCAGGCTAGTCGAGTAAAAACACGTGCGAGAGGATGCATCCCGCAGGCTAGTCGAGTAAAAACACGTGCGAGGTTTTGTGGGATGCGCATGCGCAGGTTTTTTGGGATGCGCATGCCTAGTCGAGCAAAAACACGTGCGAGAGGATGCATCCCGTAGGCTAGTCGAGCAAAAACACGTGCGAGAGGATGCATCCCGCAGGCTAGTCGAGTAAAAACACGTGCGAGAGGATGCATCCCGCAGGCTAGTCGAGTAAAAACACGTGCGAGAGGATGCATCCCGCAGGCTAGTCGAGTAAAAACACGTGCGAGGTTTTGTGGGATGCGCATGCGCAGGTTTTTTGGGATGCGCATGGCTAGTCGAGCAAAAACACGTGCGAGAGGATGCATCCCGCAGGCTAGTCGAGTAAAAACACGTGCGAGAGGATGCATCCTGCAGGCTAGTCGAGTAAAAACACGTGCGAGAGGATGCATCCCGCAGGCTAGTCGAGTAAAAACACGTGCGAGAGGATGCATCCTGCAGGCTAGTCGAGTAAAAACACGTGCGAGGTTTTGTGGGATGCGCATGCGCAGGTTTTGTGGGATGCGCATGCGCAGGTTTTGTGGGATGCGCATGCGCAGGTTTTGTGGGATGCGCATGCGCAGGTTTTATGGGATGCGCATGGCTAGTCGAGCAAAAACACGTGCGAGAGGATGCATCCCGCAGGGTAGTCGAGTAAAAACACGTGCAAGAGGATGCTTCCCGCAGGCTAGTCGAGTAAAAACACGTGCGAGAGGATGCATCCCGCAGGCTAGTAAAGCAAAAACACGTGCGAGAGGATGCATCCCGCAGGCTAGTCGAGCAAAAACACGTGCGAGAGGATGCATCCCGCAGGCTAGTCGAGCAAAAACACGTGCGGGAGGATGCATCCCGCAGGCTAGTCGAGTAAAAACACGTGCGAGAGGATGCATCCTGCAGGCTAGTCGAGTAAAAACACGTGCGAGAGGATGCATCCCGCAGGCTAGTCGAGTAAAAACACGTGCGAGAGGATGCATCCCGCAGGGTAGTCGAGTAAAAACACGTGCGAGAGGATGCATCCCGCAGGCTAGTCGAGTAAAAACACGTGCGAGAGGATGCATCCCGCAGGCTAGTCGAGCAAAAACACGTGCGAGAGGATGCATCCCGCAGTCTAGTCGAGTAGAAACACGTGCGAGAGGATGCATCCCGCAGGCTAGTCGAGCAAAAACACGTGCGAGAGGATGCATCCCGCAGGCTAGTCGAGCAAAAACACGTGCGAGAGGATGCATCCCGCAGGCTAGTCGAGCAAAAACACGTGCGAGAGGATGCATCCCGCAGGCTAGTCGAGTAAAAACACGTGCGAGAGGATGCATCCCGCAGGCTAGTCGAGTAAAAACACGTGCGAGGTTTTGTGGGATGCGCATGCGCACGTTTTGTGGGATGCGCATGCGCAGGTTTTTTGGGATGCGCATGCCTAGTCGAGCAAAAACACGTGCGAGAGGATGCATCCCGCAGGCTAGTCGAGCAAAAACACGTGCGAGAGGATGCATCCCGCAGGCTAGTCGAGTAAAAACACGTGCGAGAGGATGCATCCCGCAGGCTAGTCGAGTAAAAACACGTGCGAGAGGATGCATCCCGCAGGCTAGTCGAGTAAAAACACGTGCGAGGTTTTGTGGGATGCGCATGCGCAGGTTTTTTGGGATGCGCATGGCTAGTCGAGCAAAAACACGTGCGAGAGGATGCATCCCGCAGGCTAGTCGAGTAAAAACACGTGCGAGAGGATGCATCCTGCAGGCTAGTCGAGTAAAAACACGTGCGAGAGGATGCATCCCGCAGGCTAGTCGAGTAAAAACACGTGCGAGAGGATGCATCCTGCAGGCTAGTCGAGTAAAAACACGTGCGAGGTTTTGTGGGATGCGCATGCGCAGGTTTTGTGGGATGCGCATGCGCAGGTTTTGTGGGATGCGCATGCGCAGGTTTTATGGGATGCGCATGGCTAGTCGAGCAAAAACACGTGCGAGAGGATGCATCCCGCAGGGTAGTCGAGTAAAAACACGTGCAAGAGGATGCTTCCCGCAGGCTAGTCGAGTAAAAACACGTGCGAGAGGATGCATCCTGCAGGCTAGTCGAGTAAAAACACGTGCGAGAGGATGCATCCCGCAGGCTAGTCGAGTAAAAACACGTGCGAGGTTTTGTGGGATGCGCATGCGCAGGTTTTTTGGGATGCGCATGGCTAGTCGAGCAAAAACACGTGCGAGAGGATGCATCCCGCAGGCTAGTCGAGTAAAAACACGTGCGAGAGGATGCATCCTGCAGGCTAGTCGAGTAAAAACACGTGCGAGAGGATGCATCCCGCAGGCTAGTCGAGTAAAAACACGTGCGAGAGGATGCATCCTGCAGGCTAGTCGAGTAAAAACACGTGCGAGGTTTTGTGGGATGCGCATGCGCAGGTTTTGTGGGATGCGCATGCGCAGGTTTTGTGGGATGCGCATGCGCAGGTTTTATGGGATGCGCATGGCTAGTCGAGCAAAAACACGTGCGAGAGGATGCATCCCGCAGGGTAGTCGAGTAAAAACACGTGCAAGAGGATGCTTCCCGCAGGCTAGTCGAGTAAAAACACGTGCGAGAGGATGCATCCCGCAGGCTAGTAAAGCAAAAACACGTGCGAGAGGATGCATCCCGCAGGCTAGTCGAGCAAAAACACGTGCGAGAGGATGCATCCCGCAGGCTAGTCGAGCAAAAACACGTGCGGGAGGATGCATCCCGCAGGCTAGTCGAGTAAAAACACGTGCGAGAGGATGCATCCTGCAGGCTAGTCGAGTAAAAACACGTGCGAGAGGATGCATCCCGCAGGCTAGTCGAGTAAAAACACGTGCGAGAGGATGCATCCCGCAGGGTAGTCGAGTAAAAACACGTGCGAGAGGATGCATCCCGCAGGCTAGTCGAGTAAAAACACGTGCGAGAGGATGCATCCCGCAGGCTAGTCGAGCAAAAACACGTGCGAGAGGATGCATCCCGCAGTCTAGTCGAGTAGAAACACGTGCGAGAGGATGCATCCCGCAGGCTAGTCGAGCAAAAACACGTGCGAGAGGATGCATCCCGCAGGCTAGTCGAGCAAAAACACGTGCGAGAGGATGCATCCCGCAGGCTAGTCGAGCAAAAACACGTGCGAGAGGATGCATCCCGCAGGCTAGTCGAGTAAAAACACGTGCGAGAGGATGCATCCCGCAGGCTAGTCGAGTAAAAACACGTGCGAGGTTTTGTGGGATGCGCATGCGCACGTTTTGTGGGATGCGCATGCGCAGGTTTTTTGGGATGCGCATGCCTAGTCGAGCAAAAACACGTGCGAGAGGATGCATCCCGCAGGCTAGTCGAGCAAAAACACGTGCGAGAGGATGCATCCCGCAGGCTAGTCGAGTAAAAACACGTGCGAGAGGATGCATCCCGCAGGCTAGTCGAGTAAAAACACGTGCGAGAGGATGCATCCCGCAGGCTAGTCGAGTAAAAACACGTGCGAGGTTTTGTGGGATGCGCATGCGCAGGTTTTTTGGGATGCGCATGGCTAGTCGAGCAAAAACACGTGCGAGAGGATGCATCCCGCAGGCTAGTCGAGTAAAAACACGTGCGAGAGGATGCATCCTGCAGGCTAGTCGAGTAAAAACACGTGCGAGAGGATGCATCCCGCAGGCTAGTCGAGTAAAAACACGTGCGAGAGGATGCATCCTGCAGGCTAGTCGAGTAAAAACACGTGCGAGGTTTTGTGGGATGCGCATGCGCAGGTTTTGTGGGATGCGCATGCGCAGGTTTTGTGGGATGCGCATGCGCAGGTTTTATGGGATGCGCATGGCTAGTCGAGCAAAAACACGTGCGAGAGGATGCATCCCGCAGGGTAGTCGAGTAAAAACACGTGCAAGAGGATGCTTCCCGCAGGCTAGTCGAGTAAAAACACGTGCGAGAGGATGCATCCCGCAGGCTAGTCGAGCAAAAACACGTGCGAGAGGATGCATCCCGCAGGCTAGTCGAGCAAAAACACGTGCGAGAGGATGCATCCCGCAGGCTAGTCGAGCAAAAACACGTGCGAGAGGATGCATCCCGCAGGCTAGTCGAGTAAAAACACGTGCGAGAGGATGCATCCTGCAGGCTAGTCGAGTAAAAACACGTGCGAGAGGATGCATCCCGCAGGCTAGTCGAGTAAAAACACGTGCGAGAGGATGCATCCCGCAGGGTAGTCGAGTAAAAACACGTGCGAGAGGATGCATCCCGCAGGCTAGTCGAGTAAAAACACGTGCGAGAGGATGCATCCCGCAGGCTAGTCGAGCAAAAACACGTGCGAGAGGATGCATCCCGCAGTCTAGTCGAGTAGAAACACGTGCGAGAGGATGCATCCCGCAGGCTAGTCGAGCAAAAACACGTGCGAGAGGATGCATCCCGCAGGCTAGTCGAGGAAAAACACGTGCGAGAGGATGCATCCTGCAGGCTAGTCGAGTAAAAACACGTGCGAGAGGATGCATCCCGCAGGCTAGTCGAGTAAAAACACGTGCGAGAGGATGCTTCCCGCAGGCTAGTCGAGTAAAAACACGTGCGAGAGGATGCATCCCGCAGGCTAGTCGAGTAAAAACACGTGCGAGAGGATGCATCCCGCAGGCTAGTCGAGTAAAAACACGTGCAAGAGGATGCTTCCCGCAGGCTAGTCGAGTGAAAACACGTGCGAGAGGATGCATCCCGCAGGCTAGTCGAGTAAAAACACGTGCGAGAGGATGCTTCCCGCAGGCTAGTGGAGTAAAAACACGTGCAAGAGGATGCATCCCGCATGCTAGTCGAGTAAAAACACGTGCAAGAGGATGCTTCCCGCAGGCTAGTCGAGTAAAAACACGTGCGAGGGGATGCATCCCGCAGGCTAGTCGAGTAAAAACACGTGCAAGAGGATGCTTCCCGCAGGCTAGTCGAGTAAAAACACGTGCGAGAGGATGCATCCCGCAGGCTAGTCGAGTAAAAACACGTGCGAGAGGATGCTTCCCGCAGGCTAGTCGAGCAAAAACACGTGCGAGAGGATGCATCCCGCAGGCTGGTCGAGCAAAAACACGTGCGAGAGGATGCATCCCGCAGGCTGGTCGAGCAAAAACACGTGCGAGAGGATGCATCCTGCAGGCTAGTCGAGTAAAAACACGTGCGAGAGGATGCATCCCGCAGGCTAGTCGAGTAAAAACACGTGCGAGGGGATGCATCCCGCAGGCTAGTCGAGTAAAAACACGTGCAAGAGGATGCTTCCCGCAGGCTAGTCGAGTAAAAACACGTGCAAGAGGATGCTTCCCGCAGGCTAGTCGAGTAAAAACACGTGCGAGAGGATGCATCCCGCAGGCTAGTCGAGTAAAAACACGTGCGAGAGGATGCATCCCGCAGGCTAGTCGAGTAAAAACACGTGCGAGAGGATGCATCCCGCAGGCTAGTCGAGTAAAAACACGTGCGAGAGGATGCATCCCGCAGGCTAGTCGAGTAAAAACACGTGCGAGGTTTTGTGGGATGCGCATGCGCAGATTTTGTGGGATGCGCATGCGCAGGTTTTTTGGGATGCGCATGCGCAGGTTTTTTGGGATGCGCATGCCTAGTCGAGCAAAAACACGTGCGAGAGGATGCATCCCGCAGGCTAGTCGAGTAAAAACACGTGCGAGAGGATGCATCCCGCAGGCTAGTCGAGTAAAAACACGTGCGAGAGGATGCTTCCCGCAGGCTAGTCGAGTAAAAACACGTGCGAGAGGATGCATCCTGCAGGCTAGTCGAGTAAAAACACGTGCGAGGTTTTGTGGGATGCGCATGCGCAGGTTTTGTGGGATGCGCATGCGCAGGTTTTGTGGGATGCGCATGCGCAGGTTTTATGGGATGCGCATGGCTAGTCGAGCAAAAACACGTGCGAGAGGATGCATCCCGCAGGGTAGTCGAGTAAAAACACGTGCAAAAGGATGCTTCCCGCAGGCTAGTCGAGTAAAAACACGTGCGAGAGGATGCATCCCGCAGGCTAGTCGAGCAAAAACACGTGCGAGAGGATGCATCCCGCAGGCTAGTCGAGCAAAAACACGTGCGAGAGGATGCATCCCGCAGGCTAGTCGAGCAAAAACACGTGTGAGAGGATGCATCCCGCAGGCTAGTCGAGTAAAAACACGTGCGAGAGGATGCATCCTGCAGGCTAGTCGAGTAAAAACACGTGCGAGAGGATGCATCCCGCAGGCTAGTCGAGTAAAAACACGTGCGAGAGGATGCATCCCGCAGGGTAGTCGAGTAAAAACACGTGCGAGAGGATGCATCCCGCAGGCTAGTCGAGTAAAAACACGTGCGAGAGGATGCATCCCGCAGGCTAGTCGAGCAAAAACACGTGCGAGAGGATGCATCCCGCAGTCTAGTCGAGTAGAAACACGTGCGAGAGGATGCATCCCGCAGGCTAGTCGAGCAAAAACACGTGCGAGAGGATGCATCCCGCAGGCTAGTCGAGGAAAAACACGTGCGAGAGGATGCATCCTGCAGGCTAGTCGAGTAAAAACACGTGCGAGAGGATGCATCCCGCAGGCTAGTCGAGTAAAAACACGTGCGAGAGGATGCTTCCCGCAGGCTAGTCGAGTAAAAACACGTGCGAGAGGATGCATCCCGCAGGCTAGTCGAGTAAAAACACGTGCGAGAGGATGCATCCCGCAGGCTAGTCGAGTAAAAACACGTGCAAGAGGATGCTTCCCGCAGGCTAGTCGAGTGAAAACACGTGCGAGAGGATGCATCCCGCAGGCTAGTCGAGTAAAAACACGTGCGAGAGGATGCTTCCCGCAGGCTAGTGGAGTAAAAACACGTGCAAGAGGATGCATCCCGCATGCTAGTCGAGTAAAAACACGTGCAAGAGGATGCTTCCCGCAGGCTAGTCGAGTAAAAACACGTGCGAGGGGATGCATCCCGCAGGCTAGTCGAGTAAAAACACGTGCGAGAGGATGCATCCCGCAGGCTAGTCGAGTAAAAACACGTGCAAGAGGATGCTTCCCGCAGGCTAGTCGAGTAAAAACACGTGCGAGAGGATGCATCCCGCAGGCTAGTCGAGTAAAAACACGTGCGAGAGGATGCTTCCCGCAGGCTAGTCGAGTAAAAACACGTGCGAGAGGATGCATACCGCATGCTAGTCGAGTAAAAACACGTGCAAGAGGATGCTTCCCGCAGGCTAGTCGAGTAAAAACACGTGCGAGGGGATGCATCCCGCAGGCTAGTCGAGTAAAAACACGTGCGAGAGGATGCGTCCCGCAGGCTAGTCGAGCAAAAACACTTGCGAGAGGATGCATCCCGCAGGCTAGTCGAGCAAAAACACGTGCGAGAGGATGCATCCCGCAGGCTAGTCGAGCAAAAACACGTGCGAGAGGATGTATCCCGCAGGCTAGTGGAGTAAAAACACGTGCGGGAGGATGCATCCCGCAGGCTAGTCGAGTAAAAACACGTGCGAGAGGATGCATCCAGCAGGCTAGTCGAGCAAAAACACGTGCGAGAGGATGCTTCCCGCAGGCTAGTCGAGTAAAAACACGTGCGAGAGGATGCATCCCGCATGCTAGTCGAGTAAAAACACGTGCAAGAGGATGCTTCCCGCAGGCTAGTCGAGTAAAAACACGTGCGAGGGGATGCATCCCGCAGGCTAGTCGAGTAAAAACACGTGCGAGAGGATGCGTCCCGCAGGCTAGTCGAGCAAAAACACTTGCGAGAGGATGCATCCCGCAGGCTAGTCGAGCAAAAACACGTGCGAGAGGATGCATCCCGCAGGCTAGTCGAGTAAAAACACGTGCGAGAGGATGCATCCTGCAGGCTAGTCGAGTAAAAACACGTGCGAGAGGATGCATCCCGCAGGCTAGTCGAGTAAAAACACGTGCGAGGGGATGCATCCCGCAGGCTAGTCGAGTAAAAACACGTGCAAGAGGATGCTTCCCGCAGGCTAGTCGAGTAAAAACACGTGCGAGAGGATGCATCCCGCAGGCTAGTCGAGTAAAAACACGTGCGAGAGGATGCTTCCCGCAGGCTAGTCGAGCAAAAACACGTGCGAGAGGATGCATCCCGCAGGCTGGTCGAGCAAAAACACGTGCGAGAGGATGCATCCCGCAGGCTGGTCGAGCAAAAACACGTGCGAGAGGATGCATCCTGCAGGCTAGTCGAGTAAAAACACGTGCGAGAGGATGCATCCCGCAGGCTAGTCGAGTAAAAACACGTGCGAGGGGATGCATCCCGCAGGCTAGTCGAGTAAAAACACGTGCAAGAGGATGCATCCCGCAGGCTAGTCGAGTAAAAACACGTGCGAGAGGATGCATCCCGCAGGCTAGTCGAGTAAAAACACGTGCAAGAGGATGCTTCCCGCAGGCTAGTCGAGTGAAAACACGTGCGAGAGGATGCATCCCGCAGGCTAGTCGAGTAAAAACACGTGCGAGAGGATGCTTCCCGCAGGCTAGTGGAGTAAAAACACGTGCGAGAGGATGCATCCCGCAGGCTAGTCGAGTAAAAACACGTGCGAGAGGATGCTTCCCGCAGGCTAGTCGAGTAAAAACACGTGCGAGTGGATGCATCCTGCAGGCTAGTCGAGTAAAAACACGTGCGAGAGGATGCATCCTGCAGGCTAGTCGAGTAAAAACACGTGCGAGAGGATGCATCCCGCAGGCTAGTCGAGGAAAAACACGTGCGAGGTTTTGTGGGATGCGCATGCGCAGGTTTTGTGGGATGCGCATGCGCAGGTTTTGTGGGATGCGCATGCGCAGGTTTTTTGGGATGCGCATGGATAGTCGAGCAAAAACACGTGCGAGAGGATGCATCCCGCAGGGTAGTCGAGTAAAAACACGTGCGAGAGGATGCATCCCGCAGGCTAGTCGAGTAAAAACACGTGCGAGAGGATGCATCCCGCAGGCTAGTCGAGCAAAAACACGTGCGAAAGGATGCATCCCGCAGGCTAGTCGAGCAAAAACACGTGCGAGAGGATGCATCCCGCAGGCTAGTCGAGCAAAAACACGTGCGAGAGGATGCATCCCGCAGGCTAGTCGAGTAAAAACACGTGCGAGAGGATGCATCCTGCGGGCTAGTCGAGTAAAAACACGTGCGGGAGGATGCATCCCGCAGGCTAGTCGAGTAAAAACACGTGCGAGAGGATGCATCCAGCAGGCTAGTCGAGCAAAAACACGTGCGAGAGGATGCATCCCGCAGGCTAGTCGAGTAAAAACACGTGCGAGAGGATGCATCCAGCAGGCTAGTCGAGCAAAAACACGTGCGAGAGGATGCATCCCGCAGGCTAGTCGAGTAAAAACACGTGCGAGAGGATGAATCCCGCAGGCTAGTCGAGTAAAAACACGTGCGAGAGGATGCATCCCGCAGGCTAGTCGAGCAAAAACACGTGCGAGAGGATGCATCCCGCAGGCTAGTCGAGTAAAAACACGTGCGAGAGGATGCTTCCCGCAGGCTAGTCGAGCAAAAACACGTGCGAGAGGATGCATCCCGCAGGCTGGTCGAGCAAAAACACGTGCGAGAGGATGCATCCCGCAGGCTGGTCGAGCAAAAACACGTGCGAGAGGATGCATCCTGCAGGCTAGTCGAGTAAAAACACGTGCGAGAGGATGCATCCCGCAGGCTAGTCGAGTAAAAACACGTGCGAGGGGATGCATCCCGCAGGCTAGTCGAGTAAAAACACGTGCAAGAGGATGCTTCCCGCAGGCTAGTCGAGTAAAAACACGTGCGAGAGGATGCATCCCGCAGGCTAGTCGAGTAAAAACACGTGCGAGAGGATGCATCCCGCAGGCTAGTCGAGTAAAAACACGTGCGAGAGGATGCATCCCGCAGGCTAGTCGAGTAAAAACACGTGCGAGAGGATGCATCCCGCAGGCTAGTCGAGTAAAAACACGTGCGAGGTTTTGTGGGATGCGCATGCGCAGATTTTGTGGGATGCGCATGCGCAGGTTTTTTGGGATGCGCATGCGCAGGTTTTTTGGGATGCGCATGCCTAGTCGAGCAAAAACACGTGCGAGAGGATGCATCCCGCAGGCTAGTCGAGTAAAAACACGTGCGAGAGGATGCATCCCGCAGGCTAGTCGAGTAAAAACACGTGCGAGAGGATGCTTCCCGCAGGCTAGTCGAGTAAAAACACGTGCGAGAGGATGCATCCCGCAGGCTAGTCGAGTAAAAACACGTGCGAGAGGATGCTTCCCGCAGGCTAGTCGAGTAAAAACACGTGCGAGAGGATGCATCCCGCATGCTAGTCGAGTAAAAACACGTGCAAGAGGATGCTTCCCGCAGGCTAGTCGAGTAAAAACACGTGCGAGAGGATGCATCCCGCAGGCTAGTCGAGTAAAAACACGTGCGAGAGGATGCGTCCCGCAGGCTAGTCGAGCAAAAACACGTGCGAGAGGATGCATCCCGCAGGCTAGTCGAGCAAAAACACGTGCGAGAGGATGCATCCCGCAGGCTAGTCGAGCAAAAACACGTGCGAGAGGATGTATCCCGCAGACTAGTGGAGTAAAAACACGTGCGGGAGGATGCATCCCGCAGGCTAGTCGAGTAAAAACACGTGCGAGAGGATGCATCCAGCAGGCTAGTCGAGCAAAAACACGTGCGAGAGGATGCATCCCGCAGGCTAGTCGAGTAAAAACACGTGCGAGAGGATGCATCCCGCAGGCTAGTCGAGTAAAAACACGTGCGAGGTTTTGTGGGATGCGCATGCGCACGTTTTGTGGGATGCGCATGCGCAGGTTTTTTGGGATGCGCATGCCTAGTCGAGCAAAAACACGTGCGAGAGGATGCATCCCGCAGGCTAGTCGAGCAAAAACACGTGCGAGAGGATGCATCCCGCAGGCTAGTCGAGTAAAAACACGTGCGAGAGGATGCATCCCGCAGGCTAGTCGAGTAAAAACACGTGCGAGAGGATGCATCCCGCAGGCTAGTCGAGTAAAAACACGTGCGAGAGGATGCATCCCGCAGGCTAGTCGAGTAAAAACACGTGCGAGGTTTTGTGGGATGCGCATGCGCAGGTTTTTTGGGATGCGCATGGCTAGTCGAGCAAAAACACGTGCGAGAGGATGCATCCCGCAGGCTAGTCGAGTAAAAACACGTGCGAGAGGATGCATCCTGCAGGCTAGTCGAGTAAAAACACGTGCGAGAGGATGCATCCCGCAGGCTAGTCGAGTAAAAACACGTGCGAGAGGATGCATCCTGCAGGCTAGTCGAGTAAAAACACGTGCGAGGTTTTGTGGGATGCGCATGCGCAGGTTTTGTGGGATGCGCATGCGCAGGTTTTGTGGGATGCGCATGCGCAGGTTTTATGGGATGCGCATGGCTAGTCGAGCAAAAACACGTGCGAGAGGATGCATCCCGCAGGGTAGTCGAGTAAAAACACGTGCAAAAGGATGCTTCCCGCAGGCTAGTCGAGTAAAAACACGTGCGAGAGGATGCATCCCGCAGGCTAGTCGAGCAAAAACACGTGCGAGAGGATGCATCCCGCAGGCTAGTCGAGCAAAAACACGTGCGAGAGGATGCATCCCGCAGGCTAGTCGAGCAAAAACACGTGTGAGAGGATGCATCCCGCAGGCTAGTCGAGTAAAAACACGTGCGAGAGGATGCATCCTGCAGGCTAGTCGAGTAAAAACACGTGCGAGAGGATGCATCCCGCAGGCTAGTCGAGTAAAAACACGTGCGAGAGGATGCATCCCGCAGGGTGGTCGAGTAAAAACACGTGCGAGAGGATGCATCCCGCAGGCTAGTCGAGTAAAAACACGTGCGAGAGGATGCATCCCGCAGGCTAGTCGAGCAAAAACACGTGCGAGAGGATGCATCCCGCAGTCTAGTCGAGTAGAAACACGTGCGAGAGGATGCATCCCGCAGGCTAGTCGAGCAAAAACACGTGCGAGAGGATGCATCCCGCAGGCTAGTCGAGGAAAAACACGTGCGAGAGGATGCATCCTGCAGGCTAGTCGAGTAAAAACACGTGCGAGAGGATGCATCCCGCAGGCTAGTCGAGTAAAAACACGTGCGAGAGGATGCTTCCCGCAGGCTAGTCGAGTAAAAACACGTGCGAGAGGATGCATCCCGCAGGCTAGTCGAGTAAAAACACGTGCGAGAGGATGCATCCCGCAGGCTAGTCGAGTAAAAACACGTGCAAGAGGATGCTTCCCGCAGGCTAGTCGAGTGAAAACACGTGCGAGAGGATGCATCCCGCAGGCTAGTCGAGTAAAAACACGTGCGAGAGGATGCTTCCCGCAGGCTAGTGGAGTAAAAACACGTGCAAGAGGATGCATCCCGCATGCTAGTCGAGTAAAAACACGTGCAAGAGGATGCTTCCCGCAGGCTAGTCGAGTAAAAACACGTGCGAGGGGATGCATCCCGCAGGCTAGTCGAGTAAAAACACGTGCGAGAGGATGCATCCCGCAGGCTAGTCGAGTAAAAACACGTGCAAGAGGATGCTTCCCGCAGGCTAGTCGAGTAAAAACACGTGCGAGAGGATGCATCCCGCAGGCTAGTCGAGTAAAAACACGTGCGAGAGGATGCTTCCCGCAGGCTAGTCGAGTAAAAACACGTGCGAGAGGATGCATCCCGCATGCTAGTCGAGTAAAAACACGTGCAAGAGGATGCTTCCCGCAGGCTAGTCGAGTAAAAACACGTGCGAGGGGATGCATCCCGCAGGCTAGTCGAGTAAAAACACGTGCGAGAGGATGCGTCCCGCAGGCTAGTCGAGCAAAAACACTTGCGAGAGGATGCATCCCGCAGGCTAGTCGAGCAAAAACACGTGCGAGAGGATGCATCCCGCAGGCTAGTCGAGCAAAAACACGTGCGAGAGGATGTATCCCGCAGGCTAGTGGAGTAAAAACACGTGCGGGAGGATGCATCCCGCAGGCTAGTCGAGTAAAAACACGTGCGAGAGGATGCATCCAGCAGGCTAGTCGAGCAAAAACACGTGCGAGAGGATGCTTCCCGCAGGCTAGTCGAGTAAAAACACGTGCGAGAGGATGCATCCCGCATGCTAGTCGAGTAAAAACACGTGCAAGAGGATGCTTCCCGCAGGCTAGTCGAGTAAAAACACGTGCGAGGGGATGCATCCCGCAGGCTAGTCGAGTAAAAACACGTGCGAGAGGATGCGTCCCGCAGGCTAGTCGAGCAAAAACACTTGCGAGAGGATGCATCCCGCAGGCTAGTCGAGCAAAAACACGTGCGAGAGGATGCATCCCGCAGGCTAGTCGAGTAAAAACACGTGCGAGAGGATGCATCCTGCAGGCTAGTCGAGTAAAAACACGTGCGAGAGGATGCATCCCGCAGGCTAGTCGAGTAAAAACACGTGCGAGGGGATGCATCCCGCAGGCTAGTCGAGTAAAAACACGTGCAAGAGGATGCTTCCCGCAGGCTAGTCGAGTAAAAACACGTGCGAGAGGATGCATCCCGCAGGCTAGTCGAGTAAAAACACGTGCGAGAGGATGCTTCCCGCAGGCTAGTCGAGCAAAAACACGTGCGAGAGGATGCATCCCGCAGGCTGGTCGAGCAAAAACACGTGCGAGAGGATGCATCCCGCAGGCTGGTCGAGCAAAAACACGTGCGAGAGGATGCATCCTGCAGGCTAGTCGAGTAAAAACACGTGCGAGAGGATGCATCCCGCAGGCTAGTCGAGTAAAAACACGTGCGAGGGGATGCATCCCGCAGGCTAGTCGAGTAAAAACACGTGCAAGAGGATGCATCCCGCAGGCTAGTCGAGTAAAAACACGTGCGAGAGGATGCATCCCGCAGGCTAGTCGAGTAAAAACACGTGCAAGAGGATGCTTCCCGCAGGCTAGTCGAGTGAAAACACGTGCGAGAGGATGCATCCCGCAGGCTAGTCGAGTAAAAACACGTGCGAGAGGATGCTTCCCGCAGGCTAGTGGAGTAAAAACACGTGCAAGAGGATGCATCCCGCATGCTAGTCGAGTAAAAACACGTGCAAGAGGATGCTTCCCGCAGGCTAGTCGAGTAAAAACACGTGCGAGGGGATGCATCCCGCAGGCTAGTCGAGTAAAAACACGTGCGAGAGGATGCATCCCGCAGGCTAGTCGAGTAAAAACACGTGCAAGAGGATGCTTCCCGCAGGCTAGTCGAGTAAAAACACGTGCGAGAGGATGCATCCCGCAGGCTAGTCGAGTAAAAACACGTGCGAGAGGATGCTTCCCGCAGGCTAGTCGAGTAAAAACACGTGCGAGTGGATGCATCCTGCAGGCTAGTCGAGTAAAAACACGTGCGAGAGGATGCATCCCGCAGGCTAGTCGAGTAAAAACACGTGCGAGGTTTTGTGGGATGCGCATGCGCAGGTTTTGTGGGATGCGCATGCGCAGGTTTTATGGGATGCGCATGGCTAGTCGAGCAAAAACACGTGCGAGAGGATGCATCCCGCAGGGTAGTCGAGTAAAAACACGTGCAAGAGGATGCTTCCCGCAGGCTAGTCGAGTAAAAACACGTGCGAGAGGATGCATCCCGCAGGCTAGTCGAGTAAAAACACGTGCGAGAGGATGCGTCCCGCAGGCTAGTCGAGCAAAAACACGTGCGAGAGGATGCATCCCGCAGGCTAGTCGAGCAAAAACACGTGCGAGAGGATGCATCCCGCAGGCTAGTCGAGTAAAAACACGTGCGAGAGGATGCATCCCGCAGGCTAGTCGAGGAAAAACACGTGCGAGGTTTTGTGGGATGCGCATGCGCAGGTTTTGTGGGATGCGCATGCGCAGGTTTTGTGGGATGCGCATGCGCAGGTTTTTTGGGATGCGCATGGATAGTCGAGCAAAAACACGTGCGAGAGGATGCATCCCGCAGGGTAGTCGAGTAAAAACACGTGCGAGAGGATGCATCCCGCAGGCTAGTCGAGTAAAAACACGTGCGAGAGGATGCATCCCGCAGGCTAGTCGAGCAAAAACACGTGCGAAAGGATGCATCCCGCAGGCTAGTCGAGCAAAAACACGTGCGAGAGGATGCATCCCGCAGGCTAGTCGAGCAAAAACACGTGCGAGAGGATGCATCCCGCAGGCTAGTCGAGTAAAAACACGTGCGAGAGGATGCATCCTGCAGGCTAGTCGAGTAAAAACACGTGCGGGAGGATGCATCCCGCAGGCTAGTCGAGTAAAAACACGTGCGAGAGGATGCATCCAGCAGGCTAGTCGAGCAAAAACACGTGCGAGAGGATGCATCCCGCAGGCTAGTCGAGCAAAAACACGTGCGAGAGGATGCATCCCGCAGGCTAGTCGAGTAAAAACACGTGCGAGAGGATGAATCCCGCAGGCTAGTCGAGTAAAAACACGTGCGAGAGGATGCATCCCGCAGGCTAGTCGAGCAAAAACACGTGCGAGAGGATGCATCCCGCAGGCTAGTCGAGTAAAAACACGTGCGAGAGGATGCATCCTGCAGGCTAGTCGAGTAAAAACACGTGCGAGAGGATGCATCCCGCAGGCTAGTCGAGTAAAAACACGTGCGAGGGGATGCATCCCGCAGGCTAGTCGAGTAAAAACACGTGCAAGAGGATGCTTCCCGCAGGCTAGTCGAGTAAAAACACGTGCGAGAGGATGCATCCCGCAGGCTAGTCGAGTAAAAACACGTGCGAGAGGATGCTTCCCGCAGGCTAGTCGAGCAAAAACACGTGCGAGAGGATGCATCCCGCAGGCTGGTCGAGCAAAAACACGTGCGAGAGGATGCATCCCGCAAGCTAGTCGAGTAAAAACACGTGCGAGAGGATGCATCCCGCAGGCTAGTCGAGTAAAAACACGTGCGAGGTTTTGTGGGATGCGCATGCGCAGATTTTGTGGGATGCGCATGCGCAGGTTTTTTGGGATGCGCATGCGCAGGTTTTTTGGGATGCGCATGCCTAGTCGAGCAAAAACACGTGCGAGAGGATGCATCCCGCAGGCTAGTCGAGTAAAAACACGTGCGAGAGGATGCATCCCGCAGGCTAGTCGAGTAAAAACACGTGCGAGGGGATGCATCCCGCAGGCTAGTCGAGCAAAAACACGTGCGAGAGGATGCATCCCGCAGGCTGGTGGAGCAAAAACACGTGCGAGAGGATGCATCCTGCAGGCTAGTCGAGTAAAAACACGTGCGAGAGGATGCATCCCGCAGGCTAGTCGAGTAAAAACACGTGCGAGGGGATGCATCCCGCAGGCTAGTCGAGTAAAAACACGTGCAAGAGGATGCTTCCCGCAGGCTAGTCGAGTAAAAACACGTGCGAGAGGATGCATCCCGCAGGCTAGTCGAGTAAAAACACGTGCGAGAGGATGCATCCCGCAGGCTAGTCGAGTAAAAACACGTGCGAGAGGATGCATCCCGCAGGCTAGTCGAGTAAAAACACGTGCGAGGTTTTGTGGGATGCGCATGCGCAGATTTTGTGGGATGCGCATGCGCAGGTTTTTTGGGATGCGCATGCGCAGGTTTTTTGGGATGCGCATGCCTAGTCGAGCAAAAACACGTGCGAGAGGATGCATCCCGCAGGCTAGTCGAGTAAAAACACGTGCGAGAGGATGCATCCTGCAGGCTAGTCGAGTAAAAACACGTGCGAGAGGATGCATCCCGCAGGCTAGTCGAGTAAAAACACGTGCGAGGTTTTGTGGGATGCGCATGCGCAGGTTTTGTGGGATGCGCATGCGCAGGTTTTATGGGATGCGCATGGCTAGTCGAGCAAAAACACGTGCGAGAGGATGCATCCCGCAGGGTAGTCGAGTAAAAACACGTGCAAGAGGATGCTTCCCGCAGGCTAGTCGAGTAAAAACACGTGCGAGAGGATGCATCCCGCAGGCTAGTCGAGTAAAAACACGTGCGAGAGGATGCGTCCCGCAGGCTAGTCGAGCAAAAACACGTGCGAGAGGATGCATCCCGCAGGCTAGTCGAGCAAAAACACGTGCGAGAGGATGCATCCCGCAGGCTAGTCGAGTAAAAACACGTGCGAGAGGATGCATCCCGCAGGCTAGTCGAGGAAAAACACGTGCGAGGTTTTGTGGGATGCGCATGCGCAGGTTTTGTGGGATGCGCATGCGCAGGTTTTGTGGGATGCGCATGCGCAGGTTTTTTGGGATGCGCATGGATAGTCGAGCAAAAACACGTGCGAGAGGATGCATCCCGCAGGGTAGTCGAGTAAAAACACGTGCGAGAGGATGCATCCCGCAGGCTAGTCGAGTAAAAACACGTGCGAGAGGATGCATCCCGCAGGCTAGTCGAGCAAAAACACGTGCGAAAGGATGCATCCCGCAGGCTAGTCGAGCAAAAACACGTGCGAGAGGATGCATCCCGCAGGCTAGTCGAGCAAAAACACGTGCGAGAGGATGCATCCCGCAGGCTAGTCGAGTAAAAACACGTGCGAGAGGATGCATCCTGCAGGCTAGTCGAGTAAAAACACGTGCGGGAGGATGCATCCCGCAGGCTAGTCGAGTAAAAACACGTGCGAGAGGATGCATCCAGCAGGCTAGTCGAGCAAAAACACGTGCGAGAGGATGCATCCCGCAGGCTAGTCGAGTAAAAACACGTGCGAGAGGATGCATCCAGCAGGCTAGTCGAGCAAAAACACGTGCGAGAGGATGCACCCCGCAGGCTAGTCGAGTAAAAACACGTGCGAGAGGATGAATCCCGCAGGCTAGTCGAGTAAAAACACGTGCGAGAGGATGCATCCCGCAGGCTAGTCGAGCAAAAACACGTGCGAGAGGATGCATCCCGCAGGCTAGTCGAGTAAAAACACGTGCGAGAGGATGCATCCTGCAGGCTAGTCGAGTAAAAACACGTGCGAGAGGATGCATCCCGCAGGCTAGTCGAGTAAAAACACGTGCGAGGGGATGCATCCCGCAGGCTAGTCGAGTAAAAACACGTGCAAGAGGATGCTTCCCGCAGGCTAGTCGAGTAAAAACACGTGCGAGAGGATGCATCCCGCAGGCTAGTGGAGTAAAAACACGTGCGAGAGGATGCTTCCCGCAGGCTAGTCGAGCAAAAACACGTGCGAGAGGATGCATCCCGCAGGCTGGTCGAGCAAAAACACGTGCGAGAGGATGCATCCCGCAGGCTAGTCGAGTAAAAACACGTGCGAGAGGATGCATCCCGCAGGCTAGTCGAGTAAAAACACGTGCGAGAGGATGCATCCCGCAGGCTAGTCGAGTAAAAACACGTGCGAGGTTTTGTGGGATGCGCATGCGCAGATTTTGTGGGATGCGCATGCGCAGGTTTTTTGGGATGCGCATGCGCAGGTTTTTTGGGATGCGCATGCCTAGTCGAGCAAAAACACGTGCGAGAGGATGCATCCCGCAGGCTAGTCGAGTAAAAACACGTGCGAGAGGATGCATCCTGCAGGCTAGTCGAGTAAAAACACGTGCGAGAGGATGCATCCCGCAGGCTAGTCGAGTAAAAACACGTGCGAGGTTTTGTGGGATGCGCATGCGCAGGTTTTGTGGGATGCGCATGCGCAGGTTTTATGGGATGCGCATGGCTAGTCGAGCAAAAACACGTGCGAGAGGATGCATCCCGCAGGGTAGTCGAGTAAAAACACGTGCAAGAGGATGCTTCCCGCAGTCTAGTCGAGTAAAAACACGTGCGAGAGGATGCATCCTGCAGGCTAGTCGAGTAAAAACACGTGCGAGAGGATGCGTCCCGCAGGCTAGTCGAGCAAAAACACGTGCGAGAGGATGCATCCCGCAGGCTAGTCGAGCAAAAACACGTGCGAGAGGATGCATCCCGCAGGCTAGTCGAGTAAAAACACGTGCGAGAGGATGCATCCCGCAGGCTAGTGGAGTAAAAACACGTGCGGGAGGATGCATCCCGCAGGCTAGTCGAGTAAAAACACGTGCGAGAGGATGCATCCAGCAGGCTAGTCGAGCAAAAACACGTGCGAGAGGATGCTTCCCGCAGGCTAGTCGAGTAAAAACACGTGCGAGAGGATGCATCCCGCATGCTAGTCGAGTAAAAACACGTGCAAGAGGATGCTTCCCGCAGGCTAGTCGAGTAAAAACACGTGCGAGGGGATGCATCCCGCAGGCTAGTCGAGTAAAAACACGTGCGAGAGGATGCGTCCCGCAGGCTAGTCGAGCAAAAACACTTGCGAGAGGATGCATCCCGCAGGCTAGTCGAGCAAAAACACGTGCGAGAGGATGCATCCCGCAGGCTAGTCGAGTAAAAACACGTGCGAGAGGATGCATCCTGCAGGCTAGTCGAGTAAAAACACGTGCGAGAGGATGCATCCCGCAGGCTAGTCGAGTAAAAACACGTGCGAGGTTTTGTGGGATGCGCATGCGCAGGTTTTGTGGGATGCGCATGCGCAGGTTTTATGGGATGCGCATGGCTAGTCGAGCAAAAACACGTGCGAGAGGATGCATCCCGCAGGGTAGTCGAGTAAAAACACGTGCAAGAGGATGCTTCCCGCAGGCTAGTCGAGTAAAAACACGTGCGAGAGGATGCATCCCGCAGGCTAGTCGAGTAAAAACACGTGCGAGAGGATGCGTCCCGCAGGCTAGTCGAGCAAAAACACGTGCGAGAGGATGCATCCCGCAGGCTAGTCGAGCAAAAACACGTGCGAGAGGATGCATCCCGCAGGCTAGTCGAGTAAAAACACGTGCGAGAGGATGCATCCCGCAGGCTAGTCGAGGAAAAACACGTGCGAGGTTTTGTGGGATGCGCATGCGCAGGTTTTGTGGGATGCGCATGCGCAGGTTTTGTGGGATGCGCATGCGCAGGTTTTTTGGGATGCGCATGGATAGTCGAGCAAAAACACGTGCGAGAGGATGCATCCCGCAGGGTAGTCGAGTAAAAACACGTGCGAGAGGATGCATCCCGCAGGCTAGTCGAGTAAAAACACGTGCGAGAGGATGCATCCCGCAGGCTAGTCGAGCAAAAACACGTGCGAAAGGATGCATCCCGCAGGCTAGTCGAGCAAAAACACGTGCGAGAGGATGCATCCCGCAGGCTAGTCGAGCAAAAACACGTGCGAGAGGATGCATCCCGCAGGCTAGTCGAGTAAAAACACGTGCGAGAGGATGCATCCTGCAGGCTAGTCGAGTAAAAACACGTGCGGGAGGATGCATCCCGCAGGCTAGTCGAGTAAAAACACGTGCGAGAGGATGCATCCAGCAGGCTAGTCGAGCAAAAACACGTGCGAGAGGATGCATCCCGCAGGCTAGTCGAGTAAAAACACGTGCGAGAGGATGCATCCAGCAGGCTAGTCGAGCAAAAACACGTGCGAGAGGATGCATCCCGCAGGCTAGTCGAGTAAAAACACGTGCGAGAGGATGAATCCCGCAGGCTAGTCGAGTAAAAACACGTGCGAGAGGATGCATCCCGCAGGCTAGTCGAGCAAAAACACGTGCGAGAGGATGCATCCCGCAGGCTAGTCGAGTAAAAACACGTGCGAGAGGATGCATCCCGCAGGCTAGTCGAGTAAAAACACGTGCAAGAGGATGCTTCCCGCAGGCTAGTCGAGTAAAAACACGTGCGAGAGGATGCATCCCGCAGGCTAGTCGAGTAAAAACACGTGCGAGAGGATGCTTCCCGCAGGCTAGTCGAGCAAAAACACGTGCGAGAGGATGCATCCCGCAGGCTGGTCGAGCAAAAACACGTGCGAGAGGATGCATCCCGCAGGCTAGTCGAGTAAAAACACGTGCGAGAGGATGCATCCCGCAGGCTAGTCGAGTAAAAACACGTGCGAGGTTTTGTGGGATGCGCATGCGCAGATTTTGTGGGATGCGCATGCGCAGGTTTTTTGGGATGCGCATGCCTAGTCGAGCAAAAACACGTGCGAGAGGATGCATCCCGCAGGCTAGTCGAGTAAAAACACGTGCGAGAGGATGCATCCTGCAGGCTAGTCGAGTAAAAACACGTGCGGGAGGATGCATCCCGCAGGCTAGTCGAGTAAAAACACGTGCGAGGTTTTGTGGGATGCGCATGCGCAGGTTTTGTGGGATGCGCATGCGCAGGTTTTATGGGATGCGCATGGCTAGTCGAGCAAAAACACGTGCGAGAGGATGCATCCCGCAGGGTAGTCGAGTAAAAACACGTGCAAGAGGATGCTTCCCGCAGGCTAGTCGAGTAAAAACACGTGCGAGAGGATGCATCCTGCAGGCTAGTCGAGTAAAAACACGTGCGAGAGGATGCGTCCCGCAGGCTAGTCGAGCAAAAACACGTGCGAGAGGATGCATCCCGCAGGCTAGTCGAGCAAAAACACGTGCGAGAGGATGCATCCCGCAGGCTAGTCGAGTAAAAACACGTGCGAGAGGATGCATCCCGCAGGCTAGTCGAGGAAAAACACGTGCGAGGTTTTGTGGGATGCGCATGCGCAGGTTTTGTGGGATGCGCATGCGCAGGTTTTGTGGGATGCGCATGCGCAGGTTTTTTGGGATGCGCATGGATAGTCGAGCAAAAACACGTGCGAGAGGATGCATCCCGTAGGGTAGTCGAGTAAAAACACGTGCGAGAGGATGCATCCCGCAGGCTAGTCGAGTAAAAACACGTGCGAGAGGATGCATCCCGCAGGCTAGTCGAGCAAAAACACGTGCGAAAGGATGCATCCCGCAGGCTAGTCGAGCAAAAACACGTGCGAGAGGATGCATCCCGCAGGCTAGTCGAGCAAAAACACGTGCGAGAGGATGCATCCCGCAGGCTAGTCGAGTAAAAACACGTGCGAGAGGATGCATCCTGCAGGCTAGTCGAGTAAAAACACGTGCGAGAGGATGCATCCCGCAGGCTAGTCGAGTAAAAACACGTGCGAGAGGATACTTCCCGCAGGCTAGTCGAGTAAAAACACGTGCGAGAGGATGCATCCCGCATGCTAGTCGAGTAAAAACACGTGCAAGAGGATGCTTCCCGCAGGCTAGTCGAGTAAAAACACGTGCGAGAGGATGCATCCCGCAGGCTAGTCGCGTAAAAACACGTGCGAGAGGATGCGTCCCGCAGGCTAGTCGAGCAAAAACACGTGCGAGAGGATGCATCCCGCAGGCTAGTCGAGCAAAAACACGGCGAGAGGATGCATCCCGCAGTCTAGTCGAGTAAAAACACGTGCGAGAGGATGCATCCCGCAGGCTAGTCGAGTAAAAACACGTGCGAGAGGATGCGTCCCGCAGGCTAGTCGAGCAAAAACACGTGCGAGAGGATGCATCCCGCAGGCTAGTCGAGCAAAAACACGTGCGAGAGGATGCATCCCGCAGGCTAGTCGAGTAAAAACACGTGCGAGAGGATGCATCCCGCAGGCTAGTCGAGTAAAAACACGTGCGAGAGGATGCGTCCCGCAGGCTAGTCGAGCAAAAACACGTGCGAGAGGATGCATCCCGCAGGCTAGTCGAGCAAAAACACGTGCGAGAGGATGCATCCCGCAGGCTAGTCGAGTAAAAACACGTGCGAGAGGATGCATCCCTCAGGCTAGTCGAGTAAAAACACGTGCGAGAGGATGCATCCCGCAGGCTAGTCGAGTAAAAACACGTGCGAGAGGATGCATCCCGCAGGCTAGTCGAGTAAAAACACGTGCGAGAGGATGCATCCCGCAGGCTAGTCGAGTAAAAACACGTGCGAGAGGATGCATCCCGCAGGCTAGTCGAGCAAAAACACGTGCGAGAGGATGCATCCCGCAGGCTAGTCGAGCAAAAACACGTGCGAGAGGATGCATCCCGCAGGCTAGTCGAGTAAAAACACGTGCGAGAGGATGCGTCCCGCAGGCTAGTCGAGCAAAAACACGTGCGAGAGGATGCATCCCGCAGGCTAGTCGAGCAAAAACACGTGCGAAAGGATGCATCCCGCAGGCTAGTCGAGGAAAAACACGTGCGAGAGGATGCATCCAGCAGGCTAGTCGAGTAAAAACACGTGCGAGAGGATGCATCCCGCAGGCTAGTCGAGTAAAAACACGTGCGAGAGGATGCATCCCGCAGGCTAGTCGAGTAAAAACACGTGCGAGGTTTTGTGGGATGCGCATGCGCAGGTTTTGTGGGATGCGCATGCGCAGGTTTTTTGGGATGCGCATGCGCAGGTTTTTTGGGATGCGCATGCCTAGTCGAGCAAAAACACGTGCGAGAGGATGCATCCCGCAGGCTAGTCGAGTAAAAACACGTGCGAGAGGATGCATCCTGCAGGCTAGTCGAGTAAAAACACGTGCGAGAGGATGCATCCCGCAGGCTAGTCGAGTAAAAACACGTGCGAGGTTTTGTGGGATGCGCATGCGCAGGTTTTGTGGGATGCGCATGCGCAGGTTTTATGGGATGCGCATGGCTAGTCGAGCAAAAACACGTGCGAGAGGATGCATCCCGCAGGGTAGTCGAGTAAAAACACGTGCAAGAGGATGCTTCCCGCAGGCTAGTCGAGTAAAAACACGTGCGAGAGGATGCATCCCGCAGGCTAGTCGAGTAAAAACACGTGCGAGAGGATGCGTCCCGCAGGCTAGTCGAGCAAAAACACGTGCGAGAGGATGCATCCCGCAGGCTAGTCGAGCAAAAACACGTGCGAGAGGATGCATCCCGCAGGCTAGTCGAGTAAAAACACGTGCGAGAGGATGCATCCCGCAGGCTAGTCGAGGAAAAACACGTGCGAGGTTTTGTGGGATGCGCATGCGCAGGTTTTGTGGGATGCGCATGCGCAGGTTTTGTGGGATGCGCATGCGCAGGTTTTTTGGGATGCGCATGGATAGTCGAGCAAAAACACGTGCGAGAGGATGCATCCCGCAGGGTAGTCGAGTAAAAACACGTGCGAGAGGATGCATCCCGCAGGCTAGTCGAGTAAAAACACGTGCGAGAGGATGCATCCCGCAGGCTAGTCGAGCAAAAACACGTGCGAAAGGATGCATCCCGCAGGCTAGTCGAGCAAAAACACGTGCGAGAGGATGCATCCCGCAGGCTAGTCGAGCAAAAACACGTGCGAGAGGATGCATCGCGCAGGCTAGTCGAGTAAAAACACGTGCGAGATGATGCATCCTGCAGGCTAGTCGAGTAAAAACACGTGCGGGAGGATGCATCCCGCAGGCTAGTCGAGTAAAAACACGTGCGAGAGGATGCATCCAGCAGGCTAGTCGAGCAAAAACACGTGCGAGAGGATGCATCCCGCAGGCTAGTCGAGTAAAAACACGTGCGAGAGGATGCATCCAGCAGGCTAGTCGAGCAAAAACACGTGCGAGAGGATGCATCCCGCAGGCTAGTCGAGTAAAAACACGTGCGAGAGGATGCATCCAGCAGGCTAGTCGAGCAAAAACACGTGCGAGAGGATGCATCCAGCAGGCTAGTCGAGCAAAAACACGTGCGAGAGGATGCATCCCGCAGGCTAGTCGAGTAAAAACACGTGCGAGAGGATGAATCCCGCAGGCTAGTCGAGTAAAAACACGTGCGAGAGGATGCATCCCGCAGGCTAGTCGAGTAAAAACACGTGCAAGAGGATGCTTCCCGCAGGCTAGTCGAGTAAAAACACGTGCGAGAGGATGCATCCCGCAGGCTAGTCGAGTAAAAACACGTGCGAGAGGATGCTTCCCGCAGGCTAGTCGAGCAAAAACACGTGCGAGAGGATGCATCCCGCAGGCTGGTCGAGCAAAAACACGTGCGAGAGGATGCATCCCGCAGGCTAGTCGAGTAAAAACACGTGCGAGAGGATGCATCCCGCAGGCTAGTCGAGTAAAAACACGTGCGAGAGGATGCATCCCGCAGGCTAGTCGAGTAAAAACACGTGCGAGGTTTTGTGGGATGCGCATGCGCAGATTTTGTGGGATGCGCATGCGCAGGTTTTTTGGGATGCGCATGCCTAGTCGAGCAAAAACACGTGCGAGAGGATGCATCCCGCAGGCTAGTCGAGTAAAAACACGTGCGAGAGGATGCATCCTGCAGGCTAGTCGAGTAAAAACACGTGCGAGAGGATGCATCCCGCAGGCTAGTCGAGTAAAAACACGTGCGAGGTTTTGTGGGATGCGCATGCGCAGGTTTTGTGGGATGCGCATGCGCAGGTTTTATGGGATGCGCATGGCTAGTCGAGCAAAAACACGTGCGAGAGGATGCATCCCGCAGGGTAGTCGAGTAAAAACACGTGCAAGAGGATGCTTCCCGCAGGCTAGTCGAGTAAAAACACGTGCGAGAGGATGCATCCTGCAGGCTAGTCGAGTAAAAACACGTGCGAGAGGATGCGTCCCGCAGGCTAGTCGAGCAAAAACACGTGCGAGAGGATGCATCCCGCAGGCTAGTCGAGCAAAAACACGTGCGAGAGGATGCATCCCGCAGGCTAGTCGAGTAAAAACACGTGCGAGAGGATGCATCCCGCAGGCTAGTCGAGGAAAAACACGTGCGAGGTTTTGTGGGATGCGCATGCGCAGGTTTTGTGGGATGCGCATGCGCAGGTTTTGTGGGATGCGCATGCGCAGGTTTTTTGGTATGCGCATGGATAGTCGAGCAAAAACACGTGCGAGAGGATGCATCCCGTAGGGTAGTCGAGTAAAAACACGTGCGAGAGGATGCATCCCGCAGGCTAGTCGAGTAAAAACACGTGCGAGAGGATGCATCCCGCAGGCTAGTCGAGCAAAAACACGTGCGAAAGGATGCATCCCGCAGGCTAGTCGAGCACAAACACGTGCGAGAGGATGCATCCCGCAGGCTAGTCGAGCAAAAACACGTGCGAGAGGATGCATCCCGCAGGCTAGTCGAGTAAAAACACGTGCGAGAGGATGCATCCTGCAGGCTAGTCGAGTAAAAACACGTGCGAGAGGATGCATCCCGCAGGCTAGTCGAGTAAAAACACGTGCGAGAGGATGCTTCCCGCAGGCTAGTCGAGTAAAAACACGTGCGAGAGGATGCATCCCGCATGCTAGTCGAGTAAAAACACGTGCAAGAGGATGCTTCCCGCAGGCTAGTCGAGTAAAAACACGTGCGAGAGGATGCATCCCGCAGGCTAGTCGCGTAAAAACACGTGCGAGAGGATGCGTCCCGCAGGCTAGTCGAGCAAAAACACGTGCGAGAGGATGCATCCCGCAGGCTAGTCGAGCAAAAACACGGCGAGAGGATGCATCCCGCAGTCTAGTCGAGTAAAAACACGTGCGAGAGGATGCATCCCGCAGGCTAGTCGAGTAAAAACACGTGCGAGAGGATGCATCCCGCAGGCTAGTCGAGTAAAAACACGTGCGAGAGGATGCGTCCCGCAGGCTAGTCGAGCAAAAACACGTGCGAGAGGATGCATCCCGCAGGCTAGTCGAGCAAAAACACGTGCGAGAGGATGCATCCCGCAGGCTAGTCGAGTAAAAACACGTGCGAGAGGATGCATCCCGCAGGCTAGTCGAGTAAAAACACGTGCGAGAGGATGCGTCCCGCAGGCTAGTCGAGCAAAAACACGTGCGAGAGGATGCATCCCGCAGGCTAGTCGAGCAAAAACACGTGCGAGAGGATGCATCCCGCAGGCTAGTCGAGTAAAAACACGTGCGAGAGGATGCATCCCTCAGGCTAGTCGAGTAAAAACACGTGCGAGAGGATGCATCCCGCAGGCTAGTCGAGTAAAAACACGTGCGAGAGGATGCATCCCGCAGGCTAGTCGAGTAAAAACACGTGCGAGAGGATGCATCCCGCAGGCTAGTCGAGTAAAAACACGTGCGAGAGGATGCATCCCGCAGGCTAGTCGAGCAAAAACACGTGCGAGAGGATGCATCCCGCAGGCTAGTCGAGCAAAAACACGTGCGAGAGGATGCATCCCGCAGGCTAGTCGAGTAAAAACACGTGCGAGAGGATGCGTCCCGCAGGCTAGTCGAGCAAAAACACGTGCGAGAGGATGCATCCCGCAGGCTAGTCGAGCAAAAACACGTGCGAAAGGATGCATCCCGCAGGCTAGTCGAGGAAAAACACGTGCGAGAGGATGCATCCCGCAGGCTAGTCGAGTAAAAACACGTGCGAGAGGATGCATCCCGCAGGCTAGTCGAGTAAAAACACGTGCGAGAGGATGCATCCCGCAGGCTAGTCGAGTAAAAACACGTGCAAGAGGATGCTTCCCGCAGGCTAGTCGAGTAAAAACACGTGCGAGAGGATGCATCCCGCAGGCTAGTCGAGCAAAAACACGTGCGAGAGGATGCATCCCGCAGGCTAGTCGAGTAAAAACACGTGCGAGAGGATGCATCCCGCAGGCTAGTCGAGTAAAAACACGTGCGAGGTTTTGTGGGATGCGCATGCGCAGGTTTTGTGGAATGCGCATGCGCAGGTTTTTTGGGATGCGCATGGATAGTCGAGCAAAAACACGTGCGAGAGGATGCATCCCGCAGGGTAGTCGAGTAAAAACACGTGCGAGAGGATGCATCCCGCAGGCTAGTCGAGTAAAAACACGTGCGAGAGGATGCATCCCGCAGGCTAGTCGTGCAAAAACACGTGCGAAAGGATGCATCCTGCAGGCTAGTCGAGTAAAAACACGTGCGAGAGGATGCATCCCGCAGGCTAGTCGAGTAAAAACACGTGCGAGGGGATGCATCCCGCAGGCTAGTCGAGTAAAAACACGTGCAAGAGGATGCTTCCCGCAGGCTAGTCGAGTAAAAACACGTGCGAGAGGGTGCATCCCGCAGGCTAGACGAGTAAAAACACGTGCGAGAGGATGCTTCCCGCAGGCTAGTCGAGTAAAAACACGTGCGAGAGGATGAATCCCGCAGGCTAGTCGAGTAAAAACACGTGCGAGAGGATGCATCCCGCAGGCTAGTCGAGCAAAAACACGTGCGAGAGGATGCATCCCGCAGGCTAGTCGAGTAAAAACACGTGCGAGAGGATGCATCCCGCAGGCTAGTCGAGCAAAAACACGTGCGAGAGGATGCATCCCGCAGGCTAGTCGAGTAAAAACACGTGCGAGACGATGCATCCCGCAGGCTAGTCGAGTAAAAACACGTGCGAGAGGATGCATCCCGCAGGCTAGTCGAGTAAAAACAGGTGCGAGAGGATGCATCCCGCAGGCTAGTCGAGTAAAAACACGTGCGAGGTTTTGTGGGATGCGCATGCGCAGGTTTTGTGGGATGCGCATGCGCAGGTTTTTGGGATGCGCATGCGCAGGTTTTTTGGGATGCGCATGCCTAGTCGAGCAAAAACACGTGCGAGAGGATGCATCCCGCAGGCTAGTCGAGTAAAAACACGTGCGAGAGGATGCATCCTGCAGGCTAGTCGAGCAAAAACACGTGCGAGAGGATGCATCCCGCAGGCTAGTCGAGTAAAAACACGTGCGAGAGGATGCATCCCGCAGGCTAGTCGAGTAAAAACACGTGCGAGAGGATGCATCCTGCAGGCTA